>NC_135783.1:475000-731346 GCF_051106095.1 Pogona vitticeps
ACCTGGAGTCCGAGTCCTCGGGCGGGTAGCGCTCCACGACGCTGATGATGTCCAGGCACACGAGGCCCACGCACAGGATCCGCTTCTCCCCCATCGGACTGGACTGGCGTGGCGTGGCGTGGCCAGTCCCGTCCCGTCCGGGCTGGGCAGAGCTGGGCCGGGCCGGAGTCCCGCCACCCGCCTCCGCTGCCGCGCTCGCTTCCCTCTCCTCCGTGCCCGGAAGACTCCGCCGCCATTGGCCCCGACGCGTCGCGGCCCGGCTCCGATTGGCCCCTCGCGTCCCACATGCAAATCGGCACCACCCCATCATTGGCAGTGCCCGGCAGGGCGCGGCTCCCGTCTCCCGCCGCCCCGCCCCACAGAAGAAGCGCGGCCAATCGGGTCGGGAGGGCTCTTCTCAGCCACGCCCCCGGCGGGGGGGGTGCCGCCCGAGCCGAGGCGCTGGTGGTCCGCCAGGGGGAGCCCCTCCGGCTGAGCTGTGACGATTTACCCAATTAATGTTAAGTCCTCATTAGGCTAATGCCTTCATTAGGCCAGTCCTGGGAGAAGAACTCGCGCGCGGGCGGGTGGGCGGCCAGGCTAGTGTGTTAACCACTAGGTAGGCATCTTTCAGTCTGGAGAGACGAGGGTCACGTGCTCCGCATGGAGGACTTGGAACAGCGTCTAGTGTGGCTGAGGAGGCCAATTCGAGAGTGACCATTCCTTCCACACTGAAGACAAATCCAATCTGTCCCCTGTCCATCTCCCTGGTTTTGCTTCTTTCGGGACTGCCTCTTGGCCTCGGCCTGCTGGACAAGGGTCTCTTCAAATTGGGAGAGGCCACGATGCACCGCCTGCCTCCAGGCTGAACGGTCAGATGTCAAGGTTTCCCATCGGTTGAGATCCATTTCCAGATCCCGCTTGCAGCTTGTATCGCAGCTGTGGTCTCCCTCTGGGGTGATTTCCCTGCACTAATTCTCCATGCAGGAGATCTTTTGGAATCCGACCATCAGCCATTCTCACGACATGCCCAAGCCAACGTAGACGTCACTGTTTCAGTAATTTATACATGCTAAAAATTCCAGCTCGTTCTAGGACTACTCTGTTTGGAACTTTGTCCTGCCAGGTGACCCCAAAAATCCATCGGAGGCAACGCATATGGAAGGTGTTCAGCTTTCTCTCCTGCTGTGCATAAAGGGTCCAGTACACACTGCAGTCCAGGAGTGTGCTCAGGACACTCCTGTGTTAACCAAGTCCTACATTTATGGTACGAGGGTACACTGGACAAAAGGCCTGTGGACATATGGGCCAAGCTGGCCTGCAGATTTATATGGCTGATGGACTGGACTAGGGACCTGAAGAATGGCCTGCCTCTGGAAAGGCACGGAGGAAATCTTCAGCTTGCTTCACACACAGCACAACTGACTGTTTCCTGTTGACAAAAAGGGTTGAGAATTCATTCCAACCTGGACCTTTTGCATGATGGAATGAGCAAAGAAAGAGGGAGCCATGACTGCTGTGGCCACCATACTTTTGGCTGAGCTGGAAGACAAGGGAACAGTGTGGACAGGCTGCAAGGAGGAATATTTCCGGTGGCTCCAAGCCATCAGAGTATATACCCTGATCAGATGCTACAGTCACTTCATGCACCACAAGACAAAGGGGTGATTTTCCCTTCCCTTTATTCCCTTTGGGAATAAAGAAAAGGGGTGCAACACACGTTTGCGCCCAGTTTGCCATCTATCAACACAGAACTGAATTTTAGGGGCAAAGGTGAAGAGGCCGGCCAGAAGGTAAGAGCATGAGGGGCAAGAAACAACTGTTGCTTTTGGAACTCAGACTCAGCAACACCTTCTTTCATCCTCACGGACAGATGCTTCTCAGTTCACTTTTCCTCTTGTAATTTTTACTTTGGCAGACTTTGAACACTCTGGGACCTTCAGGCCTTACCTTGCCTTGATTTTGAGAGAAGCTCCAGTTTTTACAGTGGGGATAGACTAATCTTTCTGGAAGATTCTACACCTCCATTGTTGTTCCCCCCCCCCCTCTCTCTCTGATTCCACTACACTATTTTACATTTTTCCTTCTGGATTCTCCTGGATTAGTATTCCTGCATGTTTCTCTGATTCTTCAGGAACCTGTTCCTTGCGATAGGTAGCCATACGTCTTTCTTTCTCAATCTTTAGGCCAAACACCTGGAACATAGGGAGTTTCAGCTAGAGGACTGGTGGAAAGTTAGGGGCAGATACTGGGCTCCATAAAGGGCTAACTGCGGCTGATTTTGCATAACTGTAATTTCATCTGATATCTGAATACAGGTTGTTCTGCTTTGCACTCTTCATTTCACCATTGCATTGTGTTGGAAATTTATTGATTTTCCTTTTATTTCTTTTATATTGTGCCTTTATTTTGCAAAGCTTATTTCATGTTTATCTGCTGTGACTTAAATAAATCTTTCCATTAATGATACCTGCAAGCAACTTAGAGTCATTTCTGCTTATGCCCTCCTGCCCACTGGGGTAACAGAAACCTCGCTTTCAAGGTGATTAAAATAAAACGACAGTGAGGGTGATGGAAAAGAGGGCCAGTCTAGGACTCAAAGACTCGGGTTCCAGGACAAAGGTAAGGTAAACCTCTCTTCTACCTATCTCATACCTGCAAAACCCTTAAAAATGCCACCTATGACTTTTAGTGAAAGTGAAAGAAGAAAGTTCCAAAGCAGAGCTGCAGTTGAACCTTACAAAAGCTAGAATTATGACTTCAGAAGAAGAACCCACCACTTCAGCATTCACAATAAAGGGACTGAAATGGTTAGGGACTTTGTATACTCTGATTCAATCACTCCTTCAAATGGAGAAATCAGAAGGCTGAAACTAGGAACTCTCTCTGGAGGCAAAAAACGTTGAAGCTGAGGCCGTCCTGCTTCGGGCGCCTCACGACAAGGCACGATTCTCAGGAAAAGACGACAATGCTGGGAAAGGCGGAAGACCAAATGTACAAGATGGACTGAGCCCTGAAAGAGACCACACGCTTGAGTTTACAAGAACGGAGCAGGGCAGCAGAGGACAGGACGTTTCGCTCATTCATGGGGTTGCCATCAGTTGGGGGCAACGTGCGAGACCCAGAAGAGCAACGGTTTCCCCACTGATCGTGGAGAGGGAGGATCGGCGGCCAGCCTGCCAGGCAGCCACGAGGGATTCCCTCTGTCCTGGAGGAGGGAGGGGCTGTGAGGCTTTTGCTCAAAATAACAGCAGGAATACCTGCCCCGCACTGGGTTATTTCTGGTCAGTCGGCAGGGCTGCACTTGGGGACGTGGTGTTAGATGGTGTGCGGGTGTTTCGGTTCCAGGGGGTTCATCCGGAAGGAAATGGCTGCAAGTCTCTTCCAGCCTGGACTGGCTCTCTCGGATGGGACGGGGAGATTTCTGAGCGGCTTTTTTCCTTCTTGAAGGGATGAATGCAGATGGTGGTGCTGGGGGGGGGGTGCCTGCTGTCGGCCTGCGGGGCCCCTTGGCCCTGCACCTGGTGGCCAGGTTTCATAGCAGCCTGTTGGCCATTGAGGCTGGGGGGGGGGGGAGGGAGCAGCTCTCTTCCCTGGGAAGGTCTGTTTTGACTTGCGACACCTTCATGCTCAAGACACGTCCTCCAGAAGGCCGTCACAGAGCTCAGCTCGCCCAAACCCTAGAGCCAGACTGTCGGCAACTGTCCGGAGCGGGTGACTCCCTTTTTGGGGCCGCTGTCCCTCTACCAGTCTGTTTCTGTACCCGGCAACGTGGGCCGCTCCGGATCCCTCTGCCACTTAGCTGTTGGGAAGACTGCCTTCGCCCCCTCCGGCTGGACCCGGGCGGTGAGGTCTTGAGGGGGAGGGAAGCCCTTTCCCTTGTCCTGGAGTTATTATCAGAGGCACCGCGGGCTGAAGCCCACGCTCGCCCATTCCCCCTCCCAGGAAGGCTTGGGGGGGGCTCCCCATTGGCTGCCTTTCCTGGGGTCAGGCAAAACCTGTCTCTACACAGGCAAGACTTCCAAAGACCATCTGGTCTTTTGCTTTGTTGGGGGGCAGGTGGGGGGGGACAGGAGGGAAGGGAGAGAGAAACCGCTTCGGTGCCTCTTCTGTCTTCCATTGTCTTGCGACTGGAGTTTTTCGTTCAATATGAAATGCAGGCACATCAGTTTTGATGCATTTCTTGCTCTAATTGGTTGAGAGTGTATAATGCTTTGTGGTAAGTCTCCCATCTTCCTCCAGGCTGGAGTCTCTAATGATGCCACCTCAGGATGGCAGGGAGACCATCTTGTTTCTCATAGTCATCAATTTGTCTTCACACAACCTTGGTGGCCTGTCTCCAAAGTTCACGGCTATTGCTAGACTCCAAGTCAGCCATTTGAATATGAGGATCCACAAAGTCAGACGGAGAAGTCTCGTTCTGGATGAGATCAGATGACGGTCCTTCCCTTCAGCTTTGCTGCCACCGTCAAGAGGGAGGCCCCAGGAGTCGTGAAGGAACCCCCCCCTCTCGTGGCTGAGCTCCAGAGGGACTTATTTTAAAAGCCAAAAGGCACGGCCACACAGAAGATTGTCCCAGACTGGTGCAAACGTCTCTGTTCTACACACTGGCATTTCAATTCCTGCCACGGTTCATGGAGAAATGTTTAATTATCTCAGGGAGGTGTGTTTCAAGGACCCACACATCACCCATCCACCCCCAGCTCCCTCAGTCTTCCTTGTCATTATCGGCAGCCTCTTACCCACCACTTGCGCAGGTATGCAGGTCCTTTCTCTCTTTGTAAATGTTTAGCAAGTGAAGAACTGCTGAACTGACAAAACACAGGAAGCATTTAAATAAGTGCAGAATGGGTTTAGTGCTACAGTGAAGCTCTAAACTAGGAGAGTTTGTTTTTTAAAAAATATATAATTTACAGATTGCATTGCAGCAGTTATTCTTACCCATGTGTGCAGAAGGCTATCAAAAGAGTTCATTTTACCACACAGACACACACACACACACCATCCCCCACTCTGTGCATCCTTAGGGACATCATCTGGACATTCCCAACAACAACCCTCAAGGACTGATGCAGGAAATCACACAAGCCAAAAGCAAGACAAAATAACGCAAGCTGTTTTTAGTCATTAAGTCATGTCCGACTCTTTGTGACCCCATGGACCAGAGCACACCAGGCCCTCCTGTCTTCCACTGCCTCCCGGAGTTTGGTCAAATTCATGTTGGTTGCTTTGATGACCCTGTCCAACCATCTCGTCCTCTCTCGTCCCCTTCTCCTCTTGCCTTCACACTTTCCCAACATCAGGGACTTTTCCAGGGAGTCCTCTCTTCTCATGAGACAGCCAAAGTATTGGAGCTTCAGCTTCAGGATCTGTCCTTCCAGGGAGCACCCAGGGTTGATTTCTTTTAGAATGGATAGATCTGTTCTCCCCTTGCAGTCCAGGCGACTCTCAAGAGTCTCCTCCAGCACATAGAAATGCAAGTAGAAATGCTGTTTAAAAAATAACAAGTCCTGCCAAGCTGAACAAAACATAGCCTGTACAGTATCCATGTCACAAAATGGAATCTGTTCACAGTTAGCACTGATGTTTAGTTGACAGAATAAAGAGCAAAGGGAACCGTGAGGACTGCAGCACAAACAGCAGGGTCAAATACCTAAATCTAGTCACTTCCTCACTTCAAAAACCATGATAACTCCAATATCCGAAGGGGAAGAGCAGGGGCAGGCCGTCTAGCCCTGTGCCTGGAATCCCCCTGGGGTCGCCTGCGGGGGAAAGCTGTATGCCAGCCGGGAGAGGACCGCTGGGGGACCAGCCAAGAACTCTGTGGGAGAGTAGGGTGAGCGCTCCCTTAGCAGAGCGGTGCGCCTTCTCTCCTTCTGGAAGGACAGCTCCCAAGAGCCCTCCCTCATAGCCAGCCTTGCTGCCTGCTGGTTCTGGGGGCCGAAGTCCAGGAACATCCTGGTCTGTCGCCTGGACACCCACCCTCTGCCCTTCCAGCTGTGCCACTTCTGGAGCCCACACTGGCAGGTCCTCCATCTGGGCAGTCAACGTCTGTGGTCGTCTCTGTGGGCCAAGCAGAGGTAAAGGGAGACATAAGCCTGGGGAACTCCTGGGTGGGGCTGTCCTCTGCTCGGCAGCTCAGGCGCTTGGAGCTTGAAACCAGCCCGGCCGTGCCCCCAGTCACACCCCAGTGCAGGCTGTGGGAGGCATCACCCCGTTTCTCATGCATTCCAGGGGGACAAGGTCCCAGCGCCTTCCACTCTGACCAACTTCAACGGGCTCAGGAGCAGGACAGCTCCCTCCCTGAGTACTTAATACAAAAGTGGCGACACCTTTTTTTCGCTTTCTGCAAAGCACCATGGTTCACATGGTTTCCCCTGTAGTTCCACCATCTGTTTCAGACTGCAGAAAATCTAAGCTTTAAAAAAATAATAATGAACGATTACAACAATGTCTCCAGGTGTAGCTCACCTGTTATCACATTTGCTCAGGATAGGTGTGTCTAGACACACCTTCAGATTCTCTCCTGTGTCAGGAAAAAAGCCCTTGAGGGACCCAGAGGAATCCAGAGGTTGTCAGGCTGACAGAAAGTGTCGGCAGTTGCTTAATCACCCCTGTGCTTTCCTTGAGACAGATACGAAGCTCACGGACGGTTGATTAGTCTGTTAACCATTTTCTACTGACCTTTCCAGTTCTTCAGAAGATTGGGGCAAATTAGTTCAGTCGTGCCCTTTGGTAGCCTAAGGGCCAGCTGAATATGTGATGCACAGAACCAGAGGCTGGTGAACGGCATCAGGTCCCCAAATTCATGGAGCAGAAACCAGAAACCAGGAAAAACTTTAGTTATCAGCTGATGGGTTCTGAGCTGTCCGTGATGGATCAGGAAAGCGAGTTTGGTGTGCCGGTGGACAGCTTGAGGAACCGGTTGACCCAGTGTGTGGTGGCCGTGAAGAAGGCCAATTCCAGGCTAGGGATCATTAAAAAGGGGGATTGAAAATAAAACAGCCAGCCTTATAAAGCCATTGTACAAAACGCTGGTAAGGCCACACCTGGAGTATTGCGTACAGTTCTGGTTGCCGCACCTCAAAAAAGACGTTGTGGAACTGGAGAAGGTGCAGAAGAGAGCGACTCAAAGGGTGACGGGGCTGAGGCACCTCCCTTCTGAGGAAAGGCTACAGCATTGGGGGCTCTTGAGTCTAGAGAAAAGGTGCCTTGTGGGGGGGGGGCATGATGGAGACATCTAAAATGATGCAGGGGGTGGATAAAGTGGAGAGAGAGGGAAGCTCTTTTCCCTCTCATGAAAGACCAGAACATCCACTCTAATGGAGTATTGGGAGAGTGAGAACAGACCAAAGAAAATATTTCTTGACCCAGCGTGTAGTTAGTCTGTGGAACTCCTTGCCAGAGGATGTGGGGATAGCATCTGGCATCTAGAGGCCTTTCAAAGGGGATGGGACAGATTCCTGGAGAAAAAGTCCATCTTATGTTCTTATGAGAGGCTGTGTCCCACGAGGCTCCAGCAACCTCAAAAGTCTCCAAGACTGATTTCAGGACCTGGGGCTCATTTTAACTTGGACTTGACAGGAGTGTTAGCAAAGAACAGCGCAGGATTTAAGGGGGCTTCATTGCAAGGAGGAAAGAAAGAAAGGAGAAAGATGTTCAGAGCAACTCTCCAGGGAAGAGAGCTGCTGGAGGCAGAACAAATCAGCTTCCTTCAACGATTTAGAATTCTGTATTTAAATATGCTCGCAATACATTACATATTGCAAAGAGATTACAAGTACATTACAAGGCCCTATGTTTACAATTATATTACTGTTGTAGAGTTAGGCATCCTTCAGTCTCGAAAGACTATGGTAACGTGCTCTGTATAGAGGACTTGGAACAGCGTCTAGTGTGGCTGAGGAGGCCGATTCGAGAGTGACCATCCTGTTATAGAAACAATTTAAAAATGTCAAGCACAAATGAGTGTCCCACCGGAGAATCTCCCCCCAAGTTGTCACACCCTCCCAGACTTTGGGCTGCTAGCAAGTCTGAAAAATGCAATTGCCTCCATATGGATTCTGGAACAGTCCCCCCCCCCCTCCAGTAGGACAGCTTTCCCTCTGCTTTTGTTCGGGGGGGGGCTTTCACGACAACTGCTTGCCCCTCCTGCCTTCTGGGATAGGTGGCAGCCGGTTAGCAGCTGGTCAGCAAGCCACTTCAGAAGAAAACCAAAACAGCCAGCTTTCAAAGAAGCCGTGGTGTTAGTCTGTGCAAGACAACCAGACAAAACCAGAGCCAAGCAAAAAACCACAACACAACAGCGCAGTGGTTCCCCAGCGTTGTCCTGCTGGGGGCGACAGAGCCTCCTAGGGACCATCTTGGTTGAAAAGCGCCCCCTCGTGGAAGGGCCTTGGCTTCTGTCCTTTCCTCTCGCAGGGCAGCGCCACCTCCTGGTCACATCAAGAAGTGCCAATCTCCCACTGGAAGTCATGAAAGAACTCGGCTCTTGGGGCAGCTTCATTCTCCGCAGCGGGTCCAGAGCCTCAGAATGGAGGAAACTCCCCGACGAGGCCAACTCCCAGCAACCCAGCACAAGGCCAGGAGCTTCTCTCTGTGGATTAAAAACAGCGAAAGTTCCAGCGGCACCTCGTGTTGCCATGTTTTTTGAATTTCTGGTTAAATTCCCCTTTTGTTTCACAGTAGAACTACAGAGATCCGCAGAGGGGAATAGCTACAAGTTCCCCAGATAGTACACCCCTTTCTCATTATCGGAGACTTTACATTCTCAATAATACATGCACTCTGAGAAATTTAGAGAAGAAAGAATTTTAAAACCTTTTTACTTACAAAGCTGCTTAAAATTACAGATTTGTGTATGCTGCTTTCTTTACTGCACACATATTTAGCCACCAGCTGAACAGATCAACAGCAAAGAAACAACTGCTACCAATCAAAGAACAAGAGGGAAGGACCACTAAACAGAGAAGAAGGGCTCTCTTTGATTGCAGAAGCTGGAAGAAACAATTGGTTGGTGCTGGACAGACAATCACCTCGGCCCAGAGAGGTCCACCCCCCCCCAGTCACACAAATTACAGACAGCATGCAAGACTGTAAATAAGATCTCCATCAACTTAAAGGCTAACAAGTGATGCTCAGCGCCCTGCTTTCATGCAGTCCATTTGAGAGAGGAGGCGCAGGGTCTCGCCTGGGGTTTCAGGTCTCAACAACATCATACTGCATATAGCTTAGATATCTAGCTGCAGAGCCAGAGTTTAGGTGTTCGATACCCCATTGCAAGCAGAGCCAGCCCGTGTGGCCTTGGGCTGCACAGGAGCCCCAGGGCACCCGCACAAGAAGGGAATGGGAAACCCTGTCTGAGTATTCTCTACCTGGAAAACCCTGGAAAGGGCCAAGTGAGAATTGACTGGATGGCACGTCATGCTGCTGCTGCTGCTGCTGCTGCTGATGATGATGATGATGAAGAAGAAGAAGAAGAAGAAGAAGAAGAAGAAGAAGAAGAAGAAGAAGAAGAAGAAGAAGAAGAAGTAGAAGAAGAAGAAGAAGAAGAAGAAGAAGAAGAAGAAGAAGACAATTACTTCCGGGCAAGTAGCTAATTTCATGAGACTGATACTGGCTCCACAGGAGCAGCAGAGCCCACGATCATTTAACAGCCTTGCAGTCCAGGCAGCTCCCACTCTATTGAACGAACATGGTCCCAGTGGTGGGATTCAAATAAATTAACAACAGGTTCTATGCCCGAATGGCAAATAAATAAATAAATAAATAAATAAATAAATAAATAAATAAATAAATAAATAAATAAATAAATAAATAAATAAATAAATAAATAAATAAATAAATAAATAAATAAATAAATAAATAAATGCCCAGGACAGTGGGATCCAATGAGAGTTTCTTCTACAGTGGTCTCCCTACTGCCTATCATCACAACTACTTCTCACATGATTAAGATATCTGGATAAGTGTATCTGTTTGGGCATGTCGCTGCTGTTAACCTCACCATGGGCATGTGCCAAACACACACACACAAACACACACCTCACAGTGGGTGCTTATGACCAGGTTTGACAGAGAACTGACACATCTCTCCTTCCCTTTACCTCCTATTTCACCCTATAGCTCACCAGTAAAAATTGCTTCCATCCCTTTTCCTGCTCCTGAAATGACTGATAGCCCTGCTTGTTGTTACCTGGAGGCTGCCTTTGCACACCTGTTGAGGAGTTCTTCTCCCCCCCCCCCCCGCTTCCTTCTGGCTTGGAAGGTATGGTCTCTTTTCAATCTGTTGCCACTCCACCTCAACCCCACCACCTCAATCGGTCCAGAACACTGCCAAAGAGCCTGAAAAACCCACAACAGCCGATATCAACAAATGCTTGATTAGTATGCTCTCATGTATGTCTTTTCTGGAGAATGCTGCCTTCTCATGATGGTCCCTCCCCCTTGGAGTCCCTCCGGCCCCCACCCACCCCCCATGTTGACCTGTGGTCAAGATGGGTCTGAATGTCTGGAGAGAAGAGTTTCAATTCCCCATATCTATTGATATGTTTATGTGTTTTCCTTTCTTGGCCCTGGATATATGGCCTTCAAGAATAGTAAGTCTTACTAGTGTTAAAATACTGATAGCTGTCTTCCTCCTTCTAACAGAGTGGGCCATCTCTGTGTGCCATTTGTCTCCCGAAATTGTCAGTTTTGGGGCAGGAGGAAGAGTTCTTTGTTATTCTAAATGAGGGAGGTTTCATCTCTTTGTGGTGTGAGTGACTTTTCTATTGCATACCTTGCTTGCGTGGATCAGTGAGACTGTCACTGGTTCATGCACTGGATATTCTCTGGGATTTTAAAAAAACTGTTTCTAGGCAGAGCAACAGTCTTATGTGGTACCTTTAACTTGAAAAAAATCATAGTAAAACGAGGACGGTTGTTTGTTTGATTGAAGCGGTCTCACCCCCAAATTTTTTCCTCTGTGTCCTGCCCTCATGCCTTGTCAATCACACACACCCTCTGCCTCGAGGCCATGAGCTTTCCTCCAGTGACATCAAGGACTCATCCTCCCCCCTTTTCCCCCAGTGACACCTCTGCTCTTTCCAGGGCTTTATCTCTCTCACCCATATCCCACCTCAGACGGCTCAGTGTGGAGTGGGAAGGGAGGCAGTTAATTGTGCCCCCTCCCCTTCGCTCGTCGCTGGTCACCTGGCCCCTCCTCCTTCATTCATCTCAGACCAACAAACGGTTCTAAGAACCAATAGTACATTTAGGAAGCGGTTCTATAGAATAGGTGAGAACCTGCTGAATCCCACCTTTGCATGGTCCCCTGTCAGAGCAGAAACCCATGGAAAAAGCTGATTCTCTGCTTCGGTGGCAAGACTACCCTTCTTGTTTACAAAGCAAGCTTATCAACCTTTTCCATACTGCTAGAGAGGTCTATTGGAATTTCCATTTTAGCTGCCACAGGAGCTGTCAGCTGAGTGAGTGCTTATCTCCCTGTTTACCTAGACAAAATGAAACATTCAGGCAGTTTAAATATGCACAGTGACACAATTAACTGACAGCAGCAGACTTCATTAGCAGATGCAGGCGAGACGCACAGGCAAGACCGACAGGTTTCTGACATGGATTTCCTTCCATAGACTCGAAACAGCCACGGCTTGGCTGAGTAATTACAGAATTTTAATGCTTCTCATATGAGCAATATGCAGAGGCTACCAATAATGCCTTTGACTCTTCAAAATCATGGTGTGCCTTAAGAGTTTGCTCTCTGCTTTTTGATGGTGCCTTTTTAAGGTTATAAGCCTCTGCATTTTCGTCCTCCCCCTCATGGGCCATCAAGTTAGTCCTGACTTTTGGCAACCCTTCCCAGGGTATTCCAGATCAAGAGTACTCAGCAAAGGTCTACCATTCCCTTCTTCTGGGGGAAGAATTCGCCCATGGAATCCTTCTTGCCCAGCACCCCAGGGTTATGGACGGGACTGTGAGTCATCTGCACTGCAAAGCCAAACACAGTCCCTATCAAGAGGGCCCTGATCCTGCACAAGGAGAGCACCATCCTCTGTGTAGCATTGCAGCCAGTGAGCGGTTCCAAGGCCACTTGTGCAATCTGTGTTGCAAAGCAGAGGGAACCTCACGCTGGCTCTCGGCCTTGCGGGAAGTTCCAGCAACCTCATTGCTGCCTTGCAGCTCTTTGAGGACACAAGACTTGTTGAAAAAGACAATCGTGCCCGGAAAATAGAAGGTAGCAGGAAAAGAGGAAGACCAAATACAAGATGGACTGACCCCATAAGGGAAGCCACAGGCTTGAGTTGACAATTGGTGGGCAAGGATGTTGAGAACAGGATGTTTTGGAGATCACTCAGGGGTAATGAATAATAATTGTGTGCCATCATAGTCAATTCTGACTTACAGTGACCCTGTTTCTGGGTTTTCTAGGGAGAGAATAAGAGAATGCCCAGAAATGGTTTTGCATCCCCTCCTTCTAGGGGCACCCTGGGACGTCCATACACCTTGCTCAAAGCCACACAGGCTGGCTGTGTTCGCAGGAGTCCCAGGACTCGCGACCTCTGGCTGAGCAGCCAAATACCTGAAACCAGATGCCTGCATTTTCAGAATATAATTAAAACATACTTCTTGGTATATTCACTAGACCCTGTAGTCTCCTGCAAGTCTGAATCATGAATTCAATCCTTGCCAATAATGGCCAGATGACATTTGAACCTGCATTTTGAATTTAGATGGAAACATGATTGAAACCTTTGGCCTTCACTCTAAGTCACTGGCCACACGGAAGATTGTCTTCGGACAAACGCTCGCTCTATGGGTTGGAAACGGAGATGACCACTGCCCTCATGACTGGACAAATTGTCAAGGGGAATCTTTACCTTTGCCTAGGTTTTGACTGTGTCTACGTTGAATGTACTTTTGTTTGAAACTTTCGATAGTTGTAAACATTTTTATGACTAGAAAATAAGCCCTAGTATGACTTCCGGGATGCTCGAAATATAAGCCCTACCCCCAAAATAAGCCCTAGTGAAGTGAAAGCCCGCCCTCCACCCTTGTGCAGCAACCAGAAGAAGAGGATATGACTGTATTTCAATAAAAGTAGATTGTTATACGTAAAAAAAAATAAAACATCCCTTGAAAATAAACCCTAATGCTTTCTTTGGAGCAAAAATTGATACAAGACCCTGTCTTATTTTCAGGGAAACATGGTATTACTCAATCTAAACATTTGCACATTCATAACTGTAAAACTTATTTTTATAAGAGAAAGTGTAGGCCTCCTTCAGTCTTGAGAGACGATGGTCACGTGCTTTGGATGGAGGTCTTGGGACAGCGTCTAGTGTGGCTGAGGAGGCCAATTCGAGAGTGACCGTCCCTTCCACGCTGAAGACAAATCCAATCTGTCCCCTGTCCAGCTCCCCGATTTTGCTGTTTCTGGGACTGCCTCTTTGCTCCGGCCTGCTGGACAAGGGTCTCTTCAAATTGGGAGAGGCCGTGATGCACCGCCTGCCTCCAGGCAGAACACTCCGAGGTCAAGGTTTCCCACCTTTTGAGGTCCATTCCTAAGGCCTTCATATCCCGCTTGTGGATCTCCTTGTATCGCAGCTGTGGTCTCCCTCTGCACTCATTCTCCATACAGTAAATATTTTGGAATCCAACCCTCAGCCATTCTCACGACATGCCTAAGCCAACGTAGACATTGCTTAGAGAAAGTCTAACGTAGACATCTAAGAGAAAGTAAATGCACCTTAACTATCAAGTTAGATCTTTTCAATAATTTTGGATTTTTTTGTCCTAGAGAGAGAGATGGAGAGCATAGATGCAATGTAGATGAAGAAAGCTTGTAACTTGTGCAAAGGACTGGCTATTTGTGAGAGGCTACTTCTGGCAAGCGGCTAGTTTCACCAGTCTGGGAAAATGCAATATAAAAGCCCTTGGCTCCTCCACCCCTTACACTTTACAGTGTTACTCTTTAACTGTTTCAGCAATATTTCATCACTGCATTCCTTTACACTTTGTTAATAATACATATGCTCTTTTCAGTTCAATGTATTGCTTGTTTATGCTTCCGATGAACATCAATAACCTTTCACCATTGTGTCCATTATTTCAGTACCTTTTATATTGGTTTAAATGATTGATGAGGCTCACTAGAGATTTTAAAAAGTGGGAATAAAGAACACCCCCCTTGCGCGCTTTTGCCTCCCATGCCCTGTGATTGTGTTGCTATCCAAGCTGAGCGGCAGCTGCTTGAGAGCATTTTGCCCCGAGTTGCAGGTGGAAGGTGGCTGTCTGTGATCTTCTTGTCCAGGTCTGCTGTTTGGGCATTTATCCTGGTTAGCAAACCGTAGGCCTTCTCCAATTGTGGCTTTGCTTTTCGGCTCAGTTGCTGCAGGTCTTATTGTTTGGGGAAGGTCTGGTGCAACTTTTAAGGTTTACTCTGTGGTGGCTTCTCCATTCGGGCAAATGGCACCCCCAGGCAGCCCATCACCACCTGCTGCCTGACTAGAGTGGTGGGTGAGTAGGGTTGTGTGGGTTTGCCTGCTCCTCCTGCTGTGTGCATGGGGAGAATGCCCGCCTGCCTGCCTGCTGGCTGGCCTGTCTGCTCGTGGCAATGCACGTGCACCTGCATGAATTCCTGCCACTTGCCCCCTCCCCACTTCTGCCTGCACCCTCCGCCCTGTCAGGTGCCACTGTTTTTCTTAGATTCCCCCCCACACACACACACACACAAGGTTGTGCTCAGATGTTTGTTATGTGGCAAATGCCCTGCGGTGGAGGCCAGGCGTCCAGGCTGAGGCTGACGGGTGGGAGGAGAGTCACTGATGTCTTGGTGGAACTTCGCCAGGGATTGCCATCTGAGTCCAGATGTGAGCCAGGGAACAAGACCCTTTCCCATGGCTTTCTTCTCTGTGTGTTGGGATCCAGATGATGCAAGGCAGCAGCAGCAGCACGCCTCCCCCTCCCACACACTTGTTGCTTAGTCGTTTAGTCGTAGACTCTTTGTGACCCCATGGACCAGAGCACGCCAGGCCCTCCTGTCTTCCACTGCCTCCTGGAGTTGGGTCAAATTCCTGTTGGTCACTTCGATGACCCTGTCCAACCATCCCGTCCTCTGTTGTCCCCTTCTCCTCTTGCCTTCACACTTTCCCAACATCAGGGTCTTTTCCAGGGAGTCTTCTCTTCTCATGAGATGGCCAAAGTATCGGAGCCTTGGCTTCAGGATCTGTCCTTCCAGTGAGTACTCAGGGTTGATTTCCTTCAGAATGGATAGATCTATTCTCCTTGCAGTCCAGGGGACTCTCAAGAGCCTCCTCCAGCATCATATGTCAAAAGCGTCAATTCTTCAGCAGTCAGCCTTCTTTATGGTCCAGCTCTCTATTCAGTCTGTTCCGCAACTTTTCTCTCCCCCCCCCCGCGCCCAGGGCTGGGCCCCATCTTAGTTCTGTGGCTGGAGGAGTCCTGGCTCTCTTGAACCGTCCTGAAGAGCCTGCGAAGGGTCCAGGGCTCCACAGGTCAGGTCTTTTTCCTGGACTCAACCCTCCCAGGGAGTCCCTCCCAGTCTTGTCCCTCTGCCCAAGCGGAGCAAAAGCAGGCCTTCTCACCCGCCTTTTCTCTGATGCCTCTGGACTTAGGCTTCTGTCTCCGGGTGCAGTAACGGAGCTCCAGAGCCCAAGGTGGGCCGTGTTTCAATGTGAAACGGGCCTTTGCACCTTGAAGGAGAAAACAGGCAGGGCCCAGGAACCCTCCTCCATGTTGCAGAGTTTTGGATTTTTGGTTAAAGTTCCTTTAGCTGTGCAGCAGAAGTTGAGACAGTAGCGGAAAGAGTTTAAACATTTTTCTTTACTTACCATTTTTAACATAACAAACACCAAACTGAGAAACATGATTGCTTTCAACAACAGACTTTGACAGATTCCAGAAGGACAGGAACACGGAGCAGAGAGTCTGGGCTCTCTTTGAATTCGGAAGCACGGAAGGAATTATTTTTTAATGCGGGATAGACTGACGGGCGAAGAATTGATGCCTTTGAATTGTGGTGCTGGAGGAGGCTCTTGAGAATCCCCTGGACTGCAAGGAAAACAAACCTATCAATTCTAAAGGAAATCAACCCTGAGTGCTCCCTGGAAGGACAGATCCTGAAGCTGAGACTCCAGTACTTTGGCCATCTCATGAGAAGAGAAGACTCCTTGGAAAAGACCTTGATGTTGGGAAAGTGTAAAGGCAAGAGGAGAAGGGGACTACCGAGGATGAGATGGCTGGACAGGGTCATCGAAGCAACCAACATGAATTTGACACAACTCCGAAAGGCAGTGGAAGACAGGAGGGCCTGGCGTGCTCTGGTCCATGGGGTCACGAAGAGTCGGACACGACTAAACGACTAAACTACTGCTACTACTAGACTGACGGTCACCCCAGCCAGGAAAGTCCCTCCCAGCCAGACCTTTTCCAGACAGCATGCGAAGTTGTTAAAAAAAAGGCTCGATTCCTTGACCCTGGAGTGGTTTAGCACGAGAGGTCCGAAGTCCGGCTACGCCCAGACCTCCCATCCGCTTCCGGGGCTGCCGGCGAGGAAGGCGATCACTGGCCTCCCGCTGGAGATGCGTCTTTGGGGCGGGGGGGGGGGAATAAGGCAAGCTCCGGGATTCCTTGTTCTGGATTAATGTGTAACTGGCAAGCAGGGTGGGGCCGCCAGCAGGGGCCCAGCGCAATGGAAGCCTCTCAGGCACAGGTTCGGCCCAGGCATCGCGGTGGCTGCGGGGTGAGGGTGTCGGGGAGGCAGAGGAGCTGCGCTGGAGAAGGGAAGGCGGGGGGGGGCAGTTTGTTAATCAGGCGGCCAGGGGAGGGAGGGAGGGAGGGAGGGAAGACCGCTTGGACCGGGCCAGCCCCACTGTTTCCTTCCCCAGAAGTTGCCGGCAGGCAGACGGACAGACCGGGGGGTCACCCCGCCCGGCTCTGAACCTCGGCCGAGAGGCAGAGGCTTCCCCGGGCCCTTCGGTCGGAGCTCCTCTACGGGACGGGAGAGTCCCGGGTCCACCGGGCGGGGCGGGGTCTGGGGGTTCTTGCCATGCGGAAACCAGCGGGAAAGCTTTCCCTTAAACCGGTGCGTCTCTCTGGAAGAAGGGAATTGGAAAGACGAGGAACTTGGAAGGTGCGCAGGGCGCAGGTCAAGCGCCCCCAGGAAGGCAGCCGGCCAACCAGCCTGCCTCCGAGGAAGAAGCGGTGGCAACGCGCGTGTAGGATTTGCGGCCATTTCCGGAGCCGCGTAGCTACGGACAGGACTTTTTCTGGTCCAGGACTCGCCTAGGACTGTGCCCGCGGAGGCCTGGCTCTTCTTTGGAGGTTGAGGCTCAGGAGGTTGGCGCCTCCCCGCGGCTGCGTTTGCGCTCCTTTCCAAGGCGCTAAGGATCTGCGCAGGCTAACTGCCCCCTCTGCTGCTCGGTCCTCCTGTGACCGAAGACACGGATGCCGGGAGGGCAGGCGGGATGGCGAGAGGGCAGGCTGGCCTTGGCTCAGCCACCCCTCAGGGGCTCCCACCGGGAAGAGTCCGAGGGCTCCGCTACTTCCTCTCGCTCCGGCCCCTGCTCAGGAGGGTGGCGTCTTAAAGCAGCCTTTCCCGCCCGGGGCCTTCCCGATGCGAGGGAAAGCAAACGTCTCGGGTTCCCCTCCCCCCCCCCCCGCCAGCCCCACTTCGCCCCAATTAGCCAGGCTGGCAGTATTTTTACCGGGCTGGGCTTCTTAGCATTGAGAATTAATCGCGCGCCCTGGTGAGCCCCATCCCGCGGAAATGTCCTGGGATCTCAGAGGCGAGAGGAGGGCGCCTGGCCCACGCGCTCAGCGCCACGAGACACCGGAGGCAGCGGGGGCGCTGGGTTCCTTCCCGGCGCAGAAGATGCTCTGATTCTGACCGGCAGGGGCCGCGAACACCGCTCCGGCGGTTGGGAAGCCGTCGGGCAAAAAGTGGCCCCAAGGGGCCCCGGGCGCGCCGGGCAGGCATTCCGCGAGAAACAGAAGCACTGCGAAGTCCAGCGGTTTCTCCCACAGGCCAGCGTGGCTCCTTGGGGCTGCTCTTCGCTCTAATCCCTGCCCCTTCGCCACCCGCGCCCTGCTTTTCCTCTCCAAGGCACAACAACCCAAGCCGCACCTGCCCCATTGGCTTCGGGTACCGCAGCCGCCACCACCACCCCCCAGCATGGTAGGAAAACCGGGCGAGCGCTGGAGGCGCAGCCGCCCGCCCGCCCGGCTGGCTGGCTGGCTGGCACGCCGGCGGCCAGTTGCCTAGTAACAGGTTGGCATCTTGTTTGCCAGCGCTGGCGCAGGGCAGGAGCTCCCGCAGCGGCAGCGGCAGCCATGCCCAAGCCTCCGAGGAGGGCACGTTCACCCGCCCCCTCCCCTGCCCGCAGACCCCCCCCCCCAAGAAAGCGGGGTGACTCACTCCCTCGCCCGCCCCTCCCTGCCTCACTCCTTCCTTGCCTGCCAGCCCATCGCTGGGCTGCCAGAACCGGCAGGGCTTGAGGGGAAGCGCCGCTTGCCGGCAGCGCTCGGGTGCCGAGCTTCAGGTGCCGCCTGGGTGGGGGCGGCCCCAGGCGGGGAGGGGCTGGGCGGGGCTGCACGGAGGAGCGGGCCCCGGGGAGGCGGGGAGCCGCGGCGCTGCGTTTGGGGGAGTGGAGGTGGGGGTCTTCTCGCTCCAGCTCCCGCGCCGGGTCCACAGAGTCATCCGCTCTCTGGAGCTCTGAAGCGCAACAGTGCGAACCGCGTCGCTCACGGGCCGTCCCTTCGGTCCTGGGGCGGACTTTCTTCTGTTCGTCTCTCCTTCTTGCGCCCCTTTTCTTACAGAGCTGAGGCGAACTCTTCCCTGCGCTGCGACTCACGAGTCGAGCCCCGGCGGCGGCGGCGGCGATGGACCTTCGGCTGCGCGAATTGCGCCTCCAGGAGGAGAAGGCGTTTCTGGAGAGCATGGCGCTGACCCCGCCAGGTAAGAGCGCGAGGCGCCCCGCCGTTTCGGGGGCGGGAAGCCCGCGGAGCTCCGAGGAGCTCGGGTTGCTGTAGCAGTCCGGACCAGGCGGGGGGGGGGGGGCTCCTGGTCCCACCCGGACGGGAGGGGGGCCGGGAAGACTGGAAGGGGAGACGCCCCTGGATGCGGGAGTGGGGTCCGGCGAACGCCAGCATCCCCTTCGCCTTTCCCATTCATTAGGACGGGGACCCCAGCCTCTGCCCGGCTACGGCGCGGGCAGTTCTTTCCAAGGGGGTTTGCTCAGGAGTCGTGCCTTTGGATGGCGTCTCGCCTGTTCCTCCGCCCCCCCCGTCGCCCAGCACCTGTTGCGCAGGTCTGCTTCTCCCCCTGTGCCAGGTGGCACAGACGTCAACGCTTACGGAGCCTGGACCAGCTCTTTGCCCCGTCCCCCCCCGTCGCCCGCTCCCCCCCCCGAATATGCCGTCGCCCTCCGCTTGAAGTCCTCCTCCCGCCGTCCTTACCCGCGGGCAGGAGGAGCTGCCTCTTCGGCTCGGCTCCGCTCGGCGGGGCTGCAGTTCAACAGGTGTCCTTCAAAGCTCGCCCGCCCCCGCAGCACCGGAGGGCCACGAAGGAGCCCCCGCCTCGGGAGGCAGGCCAGCTCCGCCAAAGCGTCGGCTTTTTCCCAGCTGAGGACCCCCGCCCCCGCCCCAGCAGCCTCTCAGGCAGGCAGGCAAGAGCGAACCGAGGTCCGGCAGATCGCTCTGCCACCCGCTCCCCCGTCAGCCCGGGAAGCCCCGGCTTGAGAAACTCTATTCTTGCCGGTATCATTTCCTTCCTTGGCGTTAATGAACCGCGCCGGGCCCTGTTGGGGCTTCTGGAGTGGATGGATCAGACCCTGACACAAACGCACCCCGCCCCGTCCCAGGTGGTGGCGTCGCCCGGGGAAGCGCCAAGTTGTCCAGGGTCTTGGGAGAGCTTGCTTCCATGCCCCCCCCCGCCCGCCCGCCAAGAGTAGAACTGGAAGGGCTGACCGTCCCCGACCAAGGTCCTTCGCTGGAACTCAGGGCCCACCTCAAAGGCCCAGTGAAAGCTCACACAAGGCTGGGTCCAAACACCATCGGTCTGCTCCTTTGGTCTGCTTGTTCCGCTCCCCACCCCCACCCCCACCCCCACCCCCTCATAGGTAGATTTCTACTCCAATAAGGACAACTCTGTCAGGTAGCCTGGGAGGACAGATGGGGGCATGGCGTTTCTGGACCCGTTCCCTCCTGTAAGCGCTAGGCCACGCTGCCCAGGAAAGGTGCCTTCAAAGTGGGCAATCCAAGGAGGGGTGCAGGGGTGTGTGTGTGCGTGGGGGGGGGTGTTTGGGCATTTGTGGGAAGGGGAAGAGCCACACCCTGTTTGGGCAAAATACTGTATGCCGGGCAGGAGGGAGGGAGGGAGGGAAGGGGGTAGAGTAAATGAGTGGCTGGGGGAGAGAAGGGGTGTTGGGCCCCCTCCCACTCACCCCCTCTGCCCTTCCCTCTTGCAGAGGGGGACCCAGAGCCTGCCAGGGAGCTGGTAGGCGAGGAGAGCCCCCGAGACCAGTCTCCTCCAGGGGAGGAGGAAGCCCGGCGGGGCAGCCGAGGCCAGGCCATCGTCCCTGAGCCGCTGGACACTGGCGACGACTGGCAGGTGCCATGTGTCCCCAAGTCCCCCAGGTAAGTGGACACAGCCGGCTCCCCGCACCCAGTGGTGTTATCCTGCCCGTCCTGGTAGGGTGGCAGCCCCAGTGGTCCAGGGGAGGGGCAGCAGCTCCTGCCCTGCCCGAGTGCCAGCTCTCCTCTCTTGCTCCAGGGACGCCAGCCTCATCCTGGAAGCGGTCAAGCGCAACGAATTCCTGCGGTGCCTGGGCGACGGGCAGAGCCAGCCCCTGGTGGAGAGCTTCACCCCAAAGCAGTGCCAGCCGGGGGAGACGGTCGTGGCCGAGGGGGATGATGGGCACCACATGTACATTGTGGCTGGTGAGGGCCTGGCATGAATGTGGCGTCAAGGCCACTCAGGGGAAAGTGGGTGAGCAGCCCAGAGAGCAGTTGGCAAGATCCAGCCCAGAGTGTCTCACAGGCGCTTCCAAGCCCTCCTCTCATAAATGGGGGGGGGAGAGATGCGGCATGGCTCCCCCTGTTTCTCCCCCCCCCCGATCCTCACCAGCAGGTTCTGGATGGGTTGAGGGCAGTGGGCTTTTCCTTCCAGCCTCCATCCAAAGCTCTGTTCAAAAGACCTCCCAGTATGGGCTCTTCTGTTTGCGGGAAAGCATGCTTGGGGTGGGAGGATCACCAATTTGGGGGGGGGGGGGTGTTAGGGTTCTACACAATGGCACACCTGTCTCCTCTTATGTTGCAGAGGGAGAGCTCTGTGTGACGCAGAAAGGGCGCCACCTCCGCCAGCTGCTCCCCGGAGATGTGTTTGGGGAGCTGGCCGTCCTGTACCACTGCCAGCGGACGGCTACCGTCACAGGTAAGGTCGGAGGGGGTTGGTGTGTGGGCAGGTGGGCGAACGGGCATCCCTGCACCAGGACTGTGCCCACGGACCCTTTGGAACCTGAAGAACTCAGCATGTTTCTTCCCTGGCCCCCTGCCCCCCCCCCCGTGCCCAAGGCGTGCACCCCTCGGCCAGGGAGGCCAGTCCCAGGCGTGAGTGTGTCAGGCCAGCCAGGCCTCTGGGCTCAAAAAAGGGAGATGCCCACGCCGTGCCTCCACCAGGGCAAGGGCAGCCGCTGGACTGAGAAGAGCCATGCCAAGAACCCCTCGCAGCCCTTGCACGGTGGCGCCTGCCCCCTCCTCCCTGCCATTGCCCAGCCTCGGCCTTCCCAGGCTGCTGCTCTTGGGGGGGGGCTCTCCCCAGAAGGCCAGCTCTCCTCTGCCTGTCCTCCCACCCTCTCCGCTTCTGCCCATCTGACTGGCCGGGGGAGGCACGGGCCGGCCTCTTCCCGATCCGGCTCCCTCCGGCCAGCCCGGCTTCCAAGCCATGTGAGGAAAGTTTGTTGGGTCGGCCTGAGTGGTGAGGGGCAAGAAGGGGCAAGAAGGGGCGGCCCCGCTGGGCTTCCCTTCAGGGGCCGCCTGAAGAAGACCGGTCTGAAATCCCGCCATCAGGCCAGAGCCCCCGTTCCCCCCCCCCGCAGCCCCTTGGAAACAAACCACTCTGTGGCGTCACCAGCTTTCCTGCCCGTGGTGTTTGTCCGTCCCTCTGCCCGCGGCAGCCCTTTGTTGGTTTTGCTGCAGAAGAATAACATGGCAGCCCCTCTGGAATTTCATGCCATCACTGGAAAGCGGGAGCTCATAAAATTTAATGGCCGGCAAATATTTCCACCCATGTAAAATGATGAGGCGAAGAACTCGGAGAAGAAACATGGGGCTATTTCGCAGGGAACCTGCCCCGAGGAGGGCCTCCCTCTCCTGCCCTGGGCCCACCAGGGGGCGGGTCTCTCTCCTGGGACTCGAGGAAGCGGGACTGGGAGGGCGGGTGGTGGGTGGGAAGAGGTAGAGGCAAGGAGGGGGCTGAGCCACCGCCATTTCCTCCCTCTGCCCGCCACTCAGGCCTCAGTGGGTCCTGCCGCCTTTGCCAGTCATGCCGGATGTTGGGGCTGTTGCTATGGCGATGGTACAATAGCATCCTCGCCAACTCACTCCCAGAGAAGAGAGGCAGGGGTCTGCGTGTGCGGAATGAGCCGGGGCTGGTGCGACGCCTGCCATTCCTACGCACATTCTTCCTTCCTTCCTTCCTTCCAAGTGGAGCAGGTCTCCCCCCTTCTGGGTTTTGGGGCTCCCTTGCCTGAACCTCAGAAGAACAAATCGGGAGCCACTTCCTGCGCGTGCTGAGATTCTGCCACATGAAAGGAATCCAGAGGCGCCGTGAGGCGTCAATCATGATGTGCAAAGGAGGGGGTTTCGTAAAGTTAATGGCAAAAGCACGGCCCACGCACCATGTTGGAATCGGCATTCCGTTCTCAAACACCCTCGTAGGCTTTAAATGGCATTGAAGTGGAGTGACAGTTGCGCGTTGTGAGGGGTGGAAATGCCTCGATGGAAGCACAGGGCCCCTGCCTTCTGCCCCATGTGGGGCAGCCCCCCCCCCGCTCGGTGCCAGGGATCAGCAGGGTGGGCTGCTCCAGGGTGGCGCAAGGGTCACCCGGGTCAGCCAGAGGTGTGCCTCCCCTTTCTGGGAGTCCCCAGGGTGGGAGGGGGCAGGGCTGGGGCTCTGGGGGCCTCTTTCTCCCTCCCTTGACTGTCCCCATCCTTTCCCCTCCCACCCCCCCACCCCCCAGCACGCACAGGGGTGCAGCTGTGGGCCATTGACCGGCAGGCCTACCGCACCATCGTCACGGAGAGCGCCAAGAGGCGGCGTGCCCAGGTCCTGGCGGGCCTGCGAGGGTGAGTGCGGTGTGGGGGACAGCGGGAAGAGCGACGGAGGGAGCCCAAGGAGGGGGGGCTTTTGGGGAGAGGAAGCCATGGGGAAGCCCACGGTCCTGCCTTGCAGCCAGTCGGAGAGGCCTGTGGTCGAGGACGTGCGAGGGGGGGCCCAGGAGGGAAACTGTTCGGCTAGGAGGGGAAGACGTACAGGCATTCGGAGGAGGGGGTGGGAGACAAAAAGGGAGCAGAGAGGAGCCCCATCCCCTTCAGTGTCTGAGATCATCAGGGAACTGAAGAGAAGAAAGTCTCTTGAGCATGTGAGAAGTGAGTTTTCTCTTCATGGCTGTGTTACCCTCTCTAGAAAGGGGAGGGAGGGAGGGAAGACAGGGCTTCTGTTCCAGCTGATGGGGTGTGGTGGGTAGGCCAACTTGTGCCGGGGGGGGGTATTTGGATACTCCTGCCCTCCTTATCCCTCTGCTTTGCCCCCCCCTCACCAGGGTGAAGCCCCTGCAAGGTCTGTCAGATGCAGCCCTGTCACAGCTCCTGGACTCTGCTGAGGAGGTAAGCTGACAGGGGCCACTTGGGAGGTGGGTAGGAAGCCCACCGGGGGGGTGGGGGGTGGGAAATGCTGCCCTGCCCAGCTACTCGCTCCATTGGTCTGTCTGTCCCTTCCTGCAGCGCACCTTTGCCCCGAACGAGCTCATCATCCAGGAGGGGGACGAGGGGAGAACCTTCTTCTTCGTCCTCAGCGGCCAGGTGAGTCCCCACTCGCTTGTGCTCTCAGCACCACTGCTTGGTCTCAGAAATGTGGGAGATGCAAATGCAGGAGCTCTGGGGCATGTGCAGAGTGCCTTGCCCTTGCTGAGCGCTCTCAGCCAGGCAGAGGCTTTGGCTGCCGCAGTGCTTTGACCTTCAGCCACAGAAAGTGTCCTCTGGGCAAACACAAGGCAGCACCTGGGAGGCTCCTGAGTGGGAAGATGGGCCCCAGAGTCCCCTACTGTCCCTGTGGGTGGTGGGCGATGGGTGATGATGGCATCCCTCAAAGCAACCTTTCCGAGCTGTCTGGCTGCCACCAAACAGGTCCTGTGGGGGCACCGGGGGGGAGGGGGTTTGCCTTGCCCTGAAACCTCAGGCGCTGTTTCCCTGGGAGGTGGAAATGGCAGGCGACGGGAGGGAGGGGTCGGAGGGAAGGCCAGGGCTGAGCCTCTGCTTTCCTGCCCAGTCATTGCTGCAGCCATTGGCCGTCATGGAGCGCTCTGCCCACCTCCCTTGCCAGCTGCCCACCTCCCCATTCTAGGCCACGGGTGGGGCCGGCACGTGCCTTACGCCTCCCGCCTTCCTTCCGGCCACAGGTGGAGGTGACCAGGAATGTGGACGGCCAGGAGGAGTTCATCCGGGTGCTCAAGGGAGGCGACCACTTCGGGGAGCTCGCCCTCATCCGGTACATGGGTGGTGAGGGTGGGGGAGTGCCGGCCACGGTCCAAGGCCACGGGCCACGAAAGGGAGGAGAGGTCTCTCCTTCTCTCTCTCCCACCTCAAGAGAGTAAACAACCTGGAACAGCTCCTCTGGGGGAGGGGAGGCAAGAAGTGCCTGCCCCCCCAAAAGGGGGAGAGTAGGTGTGTCACTTGCAGAAATACACACACACACACACACACACGCACACACACACACACACACACACACACACACACACAGGCACGCACACACCAGCCCATCCTTCTTCCTGCTGCTCCTGGAGAGGCCCGTGGGATGGCCAGCAAACCCCCTTGGAAAGGAAAAGACGGAACGGAGGCAGGCGGGGCTTGGCTTGTGGAGAGTCCTTGGCAGCACTTGCTCTCCGATTCCTCCAGCCACGAAGCCTTGGGCCCACCCAGGGGCTACTCTCCGTTCCCTAACCTTGGTCTGCAGCCGACCTTTCCCCAGGCCTCTGGACAGCAGAAGCCTCCCCCTCCACACACCCCCAGCCCCCCCTCAAGGTGCCAGGCTTGAAGGGCTCCCCCATGCCCAGGAGCTTGGTGGCCCTGAGAAGGAGCCGTGGGGCAGGAGTCCCTACTCACTGGCCCTCCTCTCTCCTTCCGTGACCCCTTCTTCCACCCCACCCCCTTGTCTCGCATGCAGCAACATCCGCCGGACGGCCAGCTGCCGGGCCCTGGAGGAGGTTACCTGCATCGCCATAGCCAAGGAGTAAGTAGTGAGGGGGGCCCTTCCTTCCAGAGTGGGTCAGGAGGCTGCCACCATGCCACACACCACAACGGCTTTGCGAGGCAGGCCAAGCCACTGCCCTCGAAGGGCGGCCTCTTCGCTCCTTTGCCCCCTCTGACTCTGACTCTGGCCTGGAGGGAGGTCTGGGGCCCCGGCCTCATTCTCTGCACGAGGGAGCGTCCAGGTCTCTGAACCCTCTCCCCAGATCACCGGGGAGGGGGAGGGAGGGAGGGGGACAAATGGCCTTCACCTCCTTGGTCCTGAGGTGCAAAGGGACAGGCCGAAGGGTGAAGGGAGTCCCTTGGGTCTCTCTGAAGTCCACCACCAAAACCCTCTCCAGACCAAGGGAAGGCGTTGATTAAAGGGAATGTTCTGAGTGGCACAGAAGGACGGCGGGTGATGCTTTAAACTAAAACAAGTGAAGCAGATTTGCTGGCCACCCTGATTTCTGGGTGGCAAACTATTTGTAAAGCAGTGGGGCTGCCCGGGGGAGGGGGGGTCGGTATGCAGAACCCACTTCAGCAGAAGTGACCTGGAGGGCAACGGGAAAAGCTTTCTACACCTTTGAGGTTATGTTTTGCCCTGCCTGGCAGAGGAGGGAGGGGTGGCGCCAGAGGCGGCTGCTCAGCAAGAGGCCATCAACGAGAGGCGTCATGTGTAGGCGAGAGGACCTTCTGCCCACCTTTAGTTGCTCTAGATACAGGGAGGCCGGCCTGGAGATTGCCCGGAGAGTGCCAGGCGAAGGAGCTAGGAAGTCGGAGTTTGGCTTGCCTGCAGCTGGCATACCCATTGCAGCAAAAATCTCTCGCTTTGTGGATCTGGAAGCCCCCTCAAAGCTGTGGGAAACCCACTTGGGTCAGGGAAGCCACCGATGCCCCCTCGTCACGGGTGAAGCTTTCCAAAGCAGTCGCAGGGCTGATGTTGGGCCAAGAGTGAAGGGGGCCCAGGGGGGAGCCAGGCGGTGGGGTTGCTCTCACTCCTGACCAAACCGCCCCAAGGCAACAGGGAATGGCCTGAAGAAGCCTTCCTGGGCTCTCGGCCGTGGTGGTGGGTAGGGCTTTAAAACCGCTGAGCCCACACCCAGGGGCTCGCATTATCTTCCTCAGCTCCCTCCCTCTGAAGGGTGCTTCCTGAATCAGAGGCTGGGGAGGGGCTTCCCAGAAAGATCGCTGGTTTCTTGGGCAGGTGAGAACCACCTCCTGTCTTGGAAGTGTGGCTGCAGAGGAGGGGGACCCTTGGGTTGGGGTTGGTGCCAGCACAAGGAGGAGCCCTACGGTGGCCGAGAGGTCCCAGGATTCACGGTGGCAGAACCTTCTGCAGAGAAGCAAACAGCAGAGTCTTCTTGGCAGGCCGGTCAGCTGGCCCCACACATGCCAGAGGCCAAGGCTGAGTGAATTGGTGCTGGTGGGCCCAGGACTGGTCATTGCCGCTTCTTCTCTTGCACGGATCTGAGCTTTGCAGATGACCCCTGACAGACCTGCTGTCCGCTTGGCCTTTGATAGCCTTTTCATCCCACCGCCCGCTCTTCCCCACCTTGCAGAGACGAAGGCCATCTGAGGATAGGGCTTCAAGCGTCTGATGAAGTTGACTTTAATCCGTACCAGCTTCTGTCACAGCAAAGCTGAAAAACCTTTAAGGTTATGTGAGAGATTCTCCCGTTTTAGAAGCTCTGCAGTACCAAGGGTTGGGATCCATCAAAGTCAACCCATAGGGCTGCGGGAATCGGGGAGGAGAGCGAGGTGCCGCAAAGATGTGTTCCCACAGGTTTCTGTTGCCCACATGCTCCCTTCTGGTCCAACAGGTCAGGCAGGGATTCAAAACGATTCCCTCCCCCCCCCCCCCCCCCGTTTGCTGAAAGAAGAGCCCGGGCTGAATGTGGAACCACAAGCCCCCGCTCTCTTTCCCCCTTGTGTGATCTGCCTCTCAGGTTCAGAAAAAAAAACCCAACAACAATATTCTGTCTGCAATCAAAAAGAGTTACGCAAGAACAAGAAACATCAAGTGTAGTTTCTAGGTCAGTTATAGGCTTCCTCTGACGTACAGAACTCTGTGGGAAGCCAGGGAGGGCACCTGGCACAAAGGAAAGCATCACAGGACAGTATGATAGACACCTGGAGGCAGCTTACCTGTAGAATAAGCCTCAGGGGAAAGTGCCCTGCGGGGCCTCCCTGTGCTCCAGTTAGGGAAAATTAACATGTGGATGGAACTGTGGGCTTCATTGTTACCGCTAGGTCTTGTTTTTATATAAAAGGTCTGCCATTTCTGCATGACATTGTGTGAGAAAAGAGCGACCCCCCCACCTGCAAGGCTCCCCATCTGTGGCTGTCAAACACAATAGGAAGTGGGGGGGGGAACACAAGGAAGCTGCCCTCCCACTTCTGTGGCTTCCCTCCTGCAGAGTTTGCCTTGCCTGCTGCTGCTAGTAATGGCCCCCCAAGAGACGGCCATCCCAAGAGGAACAGGCCGGGTTTCACGAGGAAGGTTCCTCGTTGCCAGCTTGCTCCCAGCCTTCGCTGTGGCTGCCTTCTTGGTCTTAAGTGGGGTGGGGTGGGGTGTAGGCTGCCCCAGATCCCCTCTCCGGTTCAAGTGTGGGGCACACGGAGAGAAGTTGTGTGTGTGTGTGTGTGTGCGCGTGTGTGTGTGTGTGTGTGTGTGTGTGTGTATCTCCCAATGGAGCTCCTGCTAATGGCTGCTCTTTCCTCCATTCCCCCCCACAGAGATTTCCAGGAGCTGAGTCCCATGTGTGCCCCTCGTGAGCTGTAAGTCTTTGACGCTCCTTGAAGATTAAGAGAAGGGCTGGCGAGGGTGGGGTGGGGGGGTGGCGGCGGGGGGGTGCGTTACGGTTCAGGGCTGATGGTTCTTCCCCCTCCTTCCCCACCCAAGGACCCTCCCCCACCCTGTGGCGGCCCAGGGCCCAGAGCCCCAGCCAGGTGTGTGCGGAGACGCCCTCGCAGCAAGGGCTGGGTGCAATTCGGGGAGGCTTCTGCCCAGCAGGCAGGGGCGCTTTGCTCCCTGGCTGACTTCTGGCTGGATGAGAACCACCAGCCGTTCAGCCCTCACAGCCAACTGCTAAGCGTCGTCCAGGCCCAGCGCATCGTTCTCAGGACCTTGCCAACCTCCAGGCCCACTCCTGGCTGTCGTCCTTCGAGCCACTCCGTTTGGGTGGGGGAAGTCATTCCTGCTGCTCTCCTTAAGTGCTGCGAATCACCCCAAAATCTTCCAGATCCCCAAGGCGGCCGTCCAGCATTCTTCTGCTCCTCTGGAGCTGAAGTGGGAGCAGTTGCCTTTGGATCCTGCCCGCTGGCCGGACTCTGCCCAGGCCTCCCTCTGGGAGCGGAGAGGTTGCTTCCTCATCGCTCCAGGTCCTCCCCTGGAGGTGGCTCCTTCCACCCCACTCACTCTGGACCTCTGAGAAGAGGGGTAGCAGAGGCGGCGCCCTCTTCTGGAAGGCACAGCCTGGGGGCCTGGGTGTGGCAGGGGGCTCGGCTGGCACTGGAATGGCGATCCGTTCAGCGTGCAGGTGCTGAGAAGCCCTGGAAGGGAGGCGTTCTGTCCTCTAACCGCTTTGCTCTTCCTTTTACTCTGCAGGGAAGCAACCGTGCCAGAAGCCCCCCCTCTCTCTGAAACCGGACGGTCAGTGCCCAGCGACCTGGGGCAGTATGGCCTGGGGCGGTGGGGGAAGGAAGCGTCTCCTATGGGGTTCCCTGTGTGGGTCCTGGCGGGGAACAGGAAAGGCAGCAACCGGGCGCTCTTCCCTCTCGGTAACCTTTGGGAGCCGTGCAGGGGACCTCAGCCTGCCCGCCTGCCTGCCTGCCCGCCTGGGTTTTCTTTGGCAGGTTCCTGCGCCTGGGTGGCTACCGCCAGGGCTTGCCCAGCTAGCAGCCAGCCCTTTGGGGTTGACTCCCCTGGTGCATAAGGGGCCCTTCCTCCTTCCTCCGCTTCGCTCAGAAGGAACCCCTTGCCTGCACCCGTCCTCTGCCTGCCTTTCCTTGCCTGCACCCGTCCTCTGCCTGCCTTTCCCCGGGTGGTGCTGTGCCTCTGCAGGCGCTCAAGGGCTGAGGCAGGCGTGGGCCAAGCTGGCTGTCAGCGTCACCGGGCTGGAGGCCCTGCCCAGAAGGAGGGTTCTTATGTTCTTTAGCTACGGGCTGGGTGGCCCTGTGAAGCCATCCATCCATCGGTCAGCCTGAGGTCTGGGAAAGGGGCGGCTCGCTAGGGTCACAGGGCTGGGTGAACAGGTCTCTCGCCCTCAACTTCTTAACAGGGATGGGCGCCCCCTCCATTTTTATGCAGATGCTCTTTGCTCCTCCCTGCTCTGAAGTGGGGACATTTGGCAGCCGGGGGGGGGGGAGCACGCTGAGCCCTCCGGACAACATTCCCTTCAGCGCTCATCACCCCTTCTGTGCAGGGACGGGGCAGGCCAGGAATCCGCTTGGCCGAGGGCTGACCTTGCGGGACCTTCTTGCAGAAAAGGCTGCTGGACGAAATGCAAGAGCAGCTGGTGGTTCCTCTTGTTTTAGGAGGATTGCAAGATGCCTTTTGAGTGCTGCCCTGTAGTGGAAAGCTAGGCAAGAAAAGAAGTGGGACACGGACACAGGAATGAGCATGGAAGGTCCCTGGAGGGCCCAGCCCTGCCCCCCCTGTTCCCACGGAGGCTCCCTGACCTCCCTCCCTCCTTCAGCCACTCCTCCCCCCAGGTCAGCCAGCCAAGAGGAGAGGAACCCATGTGGTCAAGGGGCCTGCAAAGCCCAAGGCTAGCTGGCTCAAGGGGTCAGCCGTGCCAGGGGGATCAGGCCAAGGAGGTCTCCCCCTCATGGTGGGGCCAAAGACAGGTTGGCGAAAAGAGCCACTGGGACCAACCGCAGAGGGACAGGGAGAAGGCCCCCCCAGGGGAGCAGGCGGTCCAAACGAGGCTTGCCCTTCAAAATGGGGGACTTCGGAACAGGGCGAATACCCTGCCCGTCATCGGCTGCGGGGGGGGGGAGGAGGGAAGGGAGGGAGGGAGGAGGGCCTTTCCGGCTCGGTGGGGCTCAGCGGTGGACAGGACCCCTCCCCCAGACTGTGTGTGTGTGTGTGTCCCCCCCCCACATGGTCCAGGGGGGTCCCGTCCCTCGCTCCGAGTGGGCTCTGCTGGCTGAGGGGAGTGGCGCTCCATCCACCTCCGAGAATTCCCGGCCCCCGAGCGGGTCGGCCTCCAGACCCGGCTCGCCTTCTGCGCGGGGGAGAGGGGGGGGTCTTCTCGGGGTCCGCACCAACCTTGCCGCTCGATCCTCCGCTGGCCGGAGGATCCTGCCTCCCGTCGTAGGTAGCGGCGAAGCGGGCTGGCGGGCTGGCCGGGTCTGGGGGCGCCGGAGGGGCGCCTTCCAGGGGGTTCTCCGTCGACGGCGGCGCCCTGCCGGCCACTCACCCGCTCGCCCTCCCGGCCTTCCTCCCTCCGCAGCGGGTCTTTGCTCGAGGGGGCGTCCGCGCCGCTGCGGCTCCAGGACCTGGAGGCCGTGCTGTACGAGGACGGCGAGCACCGGGGGCGGCCGGTGGTCCTGGGCACGGGAGGCTTTGGCACCGTGGAGCTGGTAAGGGCGGCCGGCCGGCGGGGAGAGGGAGCCAGAGCCGGGGGGGCGGGTTGGGGGGCGAGACGGGGGCCGGGCGGGACACGGCACGGACCTTGGGCGCCCGAGGCTGGTAGATCGGGGCGGGGGAGGGAGGCTGGCCTGGGGCTCTTGAAGCGGAGGCGCTGCAGAGCGGAAGCTCGGGGACGAGGGAACGGGGTGGGGTCTGACTCCCCCCCCGTCCACTTCGGCTGAAACCCAGCCTTGAGCGCCTTTCCTCTGGACGCTGGCCAAGGCCAGCCCTCCCCCCCCCTTTGGCCATCCCCCTCCGGTTTTCAGATTCCCCGTCCCCCTATCCCTGGGGAGATCCCCCCGGCGCCCCCTTCCCCAGGACTGGCTGGAGCAGGAAGCAGGACCGGCTGCGCCTTCCGCCCCGTCTGGAAGGACGGATGCCCTCCCTCCATCCATCCATCCATCCCCTCCCTCCCCCCACATTGCGCAGGTGCGGAGCGCGGAGGAGGGGGCCCCGCCGGGGGAGGAGCGGCTCTTCGCCCTCAAGCGCCTGCGCAAGGACCACGTGGTGCAGAAGCGGCAGCAGGAGCACGTGCTGATGGAGAAGGCCGTCCTGCTGCGGAGCCGCTGCCCCTTCATCGTCCGGTGAGCCCTTCGGCGGGGCCAGCGGGCGGGCGCGGGGGGGGGGGGGCTGCCCTGGGGGGGGCGGCGGAGGGGCTGGGTGGAGAGGGAACGGAATGCTGCGGCCCCCCCAGTCCTGCCCGTGTCCCCCAGCCAAGCCTGGTGCCAAGCACGAGGGGGGCTCTGGTGCAGTCACCCGGGGGTGGGGGCGGGGGCTTCCCATCCCTGCCCAATTCTTTCTGCCTAAGGACTGGGGGAGGAAGGAAGAAGTCCCAAGGCGCTCCCGTCCCAGCGTCAGAGAGCCCCCCTCCCTCCCTCCCTCCCTCCCCTCCGTTACTCCCAGCATCTGAGGTGGAGAAGGCAAGGCTGCAGAAGCAGCGGGTGGAATCCCCTGGGAAGCAGCAGCTCTTCACGGCCTCCTCTCCCTTCTTCTCTCTCTCTCCCCCCCCCCCAGGGTCTTCGCCACTTTCCGGGACAGCCGCCACGTCTACCTGCTGCTGGAATTCTGCCAAGGAGGGGAGCTGTGGGCCAAGCTGCGTGAGGTGTACGGGCGGGCGGACATGGCTGTGGGTGCGGGGAGGCCGGTGTGGCCGAACAGGGCATCCCAAGAGGGCCAAGTGGTGTCTGGAAGCGGGGTGTGTGTGTCCTGGCTGGAAGGCCCTCCGAGAAGGGGGCACTGGGGAGACGGCTAGTCAAAGATCTGGGTACAGGGCATCAATGCCGAGTGGGAAGATCAAACAAACCATGAGGTCACTGGCTCCTCTTTCAAAGCTCCCCACCATCTCAGCCTGACCCTTGAAACAGTTTTCGGTAGCTCTGAATCCCCAAAATACACATTCCTTGAGTATTTATTGGGGGGGGGAGGACAAAGCAGGAACCTACGTCCCCTTTCCATCCTGGAGAGGCCAGGCTTTACCAGTGGGATTAGGTGAGGACTATCCAATTTAGCAGTTCGAAAGCATGTTATAATGCGAGTAGATAAAGAGGTACCACCACAGTGGGAAAGGTCACGGCGTTCCTTGTCTAGTCGCACTGGCCACGTGACCACAGAAACTGTCCTCGGACCAGCGCTGGCTCTACAGCTTGGAGTCGGGGATGAGCACCGCTCCCTAGAGACGGACACGACTGGACTAAATGTCAAGAAGAACCTTTACCTTTACTAATCATATACTGGGAGCATGCTGTTCAGATGCCTCTCCTACCTGCCTGCCTGCCTGCCTGCCTGCCTGCCTGTCTGTCTGTCTACCTACCCACCTACCTACCTACCTACCCACCCACCCACCCATCCATCCATCCATCCATCCATCCATCCATCCATCCATCCATCCATCCATCCATCCATCTATCTATCTATCTATCTATCTATCTATCTATCTATCTATCTATCTATCTATCTATCTATCTATCTATCTATCTATCTATCTATCTATCTATCTATCTATCTATCTATCTATCTATCTCATCATCATCATAGGCATCCTTCAGTCTCGATAGACTATGGTAACATGCTCTGAATTGAGGAGTGTTCTCTCCAGATTCTCTCCAGAGCATGAAGCCCGGGTAAAGTAATATGGAGGACAAGCTGTTACCCAAGCAGCAGATCCCCCCTTTCCACGTTGCTGAAATGGTCCAGTGGAAAGGCAAGAGCCAATACAACTGGTTATCTATCTATCTCCCTGCCTTTCTCCTTAAAAGAACCCAAGGCGACTTACATCATTAAAAGACAATATTAAAACTAACAATGGTGAGTATACATATACTAAAAAGGATCAAGCAAATGCCATGTTTAAAAAACACACACGCTCAAAGCTGGAAAGTATGACAATCCATTTAAAAACCCCTCTCAGCCATTATAGAAAAGCTTGCCTGAAGAGACAGGTCTTTGCATGCTTGCAGCAAAGAGGGCCAGCCTGGCCTCCAGTGGGAGGGAGTTCCAGAGTTTGGGAGTAGCAGCCAGGAAGGTCGTCTCTTATGTCTCTCCACCAAACCCACCTGCAAAGGGGGTGGGACTGAGAGAAAGGTCTCTCCGCATGCTTTTAATCAGCCAATCCAGGGAGACGTGGTCCTTGAGAGAGAGCTGGGCCAGGACTGTGGGGTCGAGGTGAAGCCTTCCGGGTCTGGCGTGGAGAGGTTGAAGGCCCCCCCCCCCCAGGGAGGCCCCTGAATGGCTCCCCTCTCTTGGTCCACCCGCTTCCCGCCTCTCCCTTTAGCCGCTGCTTCTCGGAGCCCGTGGCGGTCTTCTGTTCTGCCTGTGTGGTCGAGGCCCTGGACTACCTGCACGCCCAAGGCATCGTCTACCGCGACCTGAAGCCTGAGAACCTGATGCTGGATGCCCAGGGTTACATCAAGCTGGTAACCACGCTGTGGGGCAGGGGAGGAGGGTGGGGGGGGCCCTTTTGGAAAGAGAACGGAGCCCTTGGGCTCGGCCTGTCGTAGAGTCCTTGAACCGCGGTAGGGCTGGAAGGGGCCGCGGAGTCCAACCCCCTGCGGCCCAAGGCGGGAGACCTCAGACCATCCTGGACGGAGGGCGGTCTCCTCTTTTCTTGAAGACCTCCAGCGATGGGTCACCCACCCCATCCGGGGGGGGGGGGGCTTCCTCTGTGGGAGAGAGGAAGCAAACTGTGACACCCTGTGCAAAGATACGCGTGGGGGAGCTGGCTCTCCACCTCACCCCACCCCAGATGTCTCTCTGAAGGATATGCCTCCTTCAAGGAAAGGAGTGTTTCTGGGGCAGGAGAGCCTGTGGGTCGGTGGGGTGGGGCCCGAGGTCCTGGGGGCCCAACTTACTCTTTGTCTCCTGGCAGAGAGTAAGGACACCCCTGGGGGGGTGGGAAGCAGCCGCCCGCAGACCTTTGTCCAACTGGGGGTCACTAGAAACCTTCAGGAGGCCCCCAATGAGGGGGTGTGTGTGCGCGCGCAGACACAGACACACGTGTCTCTTTTTTCTGCCCCTTCCACGGAGCAGCGGGTCTTTACAAGGGCGTCTGCCCTCCACTTGGCTGACTCAGTGAACGGGCCACAATATTCCACCACCCCACCCTGATGAACTTGCCTACTCTCTCTGAAGTTGGCAGCCTTTCACCTGCAAAGGAGGGGCGGGGGGGGCGCGCTCATGGTGCACCCTCATTTGGGTCTGGCTCTGAAAGGAGAGTCAGGGGCTGCTTCTTTGCCCTCCACTCCCACCCAATAACTCCCCCTTTTGCTTGCTCCCTTCCAGGTGGACTTCGGCTTTGCCAAGGCCCTGAAGCGTGGGGAGAAGACCTACTCCTTCTGTGGGACCCCTGAGTACCTGGCCCCAGAGATCCTGCGTCACGAGGGCCACGATTTTGCTGTGGACTTCTGGACCCTTGGCGTGCTCATCTTTGAGATGCTTGTAGGACGGTGAGGCTCCCCCTCACCCCCAGAGGCACCTAGGGGGAGGGGGGAGGGGGCCCCCAAGGCAGGACGGGGCCAAACGATGGGGAGGAGGTGGCTGAGGACTTGGAGGCAGGGGGCCAACCAGCCGGGTCTCCAGAAGGCCCCTCCTGAATCGCTCCCTCCCCTGCAAAGGAGGGAGTCCCACTGTTCTGGGAGTCAAAAAAGCCACGTCCTTCCTGCCACGGCTCAGCAGTGTCAGAGAAGGGGCGGAAGGAGTGGCAGGGAGGCTGTCCCTATGGGAGGGGGGCACTCCCCACTTCCTCATCACTCCCCCCACTTCCTGCCCTACACAGCCCCCCGTTCCACAGTGCTGAGCCTCAGAAAATCTACAGCAAGATCATGGACGGCGTCTTCTCCTTCCCAGTCTTTGTCAGCGAAGCGGCCTGCTCCATCGTGGCCAAGCTTTGCAGGTGGGTCTCCCCGCTGGGACCCAATCCGCACTGAGCTGAGGGGGGGGAGAGGGGTGCTTACTCTGAGGTGGGCTCTGCTCTGACTAGGAAAGCGCGAGGGAAGGGCAGGGCAGGTGGGCACCGTGTCCTCTTGAACTCACGCATTCCCTGCAGCAAGAATAGAATCCCGGGCTTCAGACCGGAAGGAAGGGGGTCCCGAGGGGGTTATCGGGTCCAGCCCACCCCGGGGGCAGGATTGAGGGCGGGGCGCACTGTTGTGCCTTGCACGTTGTTGCAAATATTCGCAAGGTGAGAGAAAAGGATCCACAGCGGAAGTGCTGTGCAGACCAGCACCCTCCTTGTTCCAGGCTGCTCACCCCCCCCCAAAAAAATAGCAGGTAGAAGCCGTTAATGCGAACCTTGAATCGTCACATTCAAGACAGAAAAGCCCCCGGCCTGCTGCTCCTGAATGGGGAGACGGCTGCCCTCGAAGGCCAAGGACCGGCGTCCCTTGGCTGATCCTAGGCTCCCCCTTAGAACCTCCGAGGGGGGGGCACCCCACAGCCCTCCCCACTCAAAGGCTCCCGTCATGGGTTCCTGCCTTGAGCAGGGGGGGTTGGACTCGGTGGCCTTGCCTTGTTCTAGGAGTGCGGGATTCCCCCCCCCCCGACAGAGCAAACCCCTCCCTGCCATCCATCCGCCTGGTCCCACGGCCTGGGGGGCCCTGGGATTTTGGAGAGGTTGATGCCGTTTCCCCAGAAAGGGTACCTTTCTCCTCTTGCTGTGGTGGGGAGATGGTCCCCCGCTGCCTATGCTGCTGATGCTCAGCCGTCTAATGGTTTGATGAAAGGTCAGTGCGTGGCAAAGGTCTACTCAGAAGTAAGTTCCCCTGAAAGGACCCTAGTCCCAGCCAGATTCTGCTGGGGGGAATCCTCTTTCCATGATGAGAAGTTATTCTGAGGCTCAGCTTCTTCTTTGCCTTCATTGTTAAACCATAAAAAGGGGGGGGGGGGGAGCCGTGTGCAGCTCCCCCCCCCCAGCCTTCCTAGGATCAGAACCCAGCCAAAAAACGTATTACTGTATTTTTTAATTGCCTCTGAAAGCCCTTTCCTGGCCTCCAGCACTGGGGGGGCCTATAAAATGCAGCAAAATAGCTCCCGAATTAAAACATAAAAATAAATTAAACATGTGTTTGGCCACTAGAGGGCACCAGGAGGCTTCCTGTGGTTAAAAGCTGCTGTGCTGTGAGAAGAATTGGGGGGGCAGAGTTCCTTGGGGAGGGGGCCTGGACCTCTGGAGGTCGCCCACCATTACTATCAGGAAAACCAACCCTTCCTTTGAACCCGTGGCGAAGGTTGTGCGCACGTGTGTGCGTGTGTGTCTGTCTCTCCCCTCCCCTCCCCTCCCCCCCCCCGGCAAAGGAGCAAAACCCAGCCTCTTCTCCGCACCTTCACGACAGGCGCCGACCAGGACAACGGCTGGGCAACACCAGCGGTGGGATCCGGGCCATCCGGAAGCACAGGTGGGTCTCCCGGGCAGAAGGCTGGGCAGGAGGGGAGGAACCAGGAGAAGCATGGAGCGGGGCCAGGGTAGCCGAGAGGTTGGAGCGACCATTGGTCAGCACTCCCCTGAGGTGTCTGACGGCCGCCCTCCACCACCGCCACCCATCCCCACCCACCCTTTCACCTCTCTGCGTGGAGGCTTCATTCATCTCTCTCAATTAGCAGCACCCTCTAGCAGCTGTTTTCCCCACTGATTGTCTGGCCCCCTTTCCAAGCAGCGGTGATTACATTTCTTGGCAATGTGTTCCAGAATCTCCTGTGGCTCTGATTTGGGGGGGGGGGGTTCCCCTGGGCTGGTCTCCTAGCCACCCTCCAGGCCCACGAACCCAGTACGGTGGTGCCTCCTTTGCATGCCACCAAAGGCTTTGGAGGAGAGGGGAGGCCATCCCAGAGCTGGAAAGAGGTGCGCACGGGGGTGTGTGTGTGTGTCTTCCAGCAGTGATTCCCACTCTCAGTGGGGAATGGCATCCGGGAGCTGCCAGGGCAAGACTATGGCATTGGGCGTTGGGGGGGGGGCGCAGATGATTGGGTACCCTTGGCAGTCCCTTTCCACCTCATGCCTGATTCGCTCCCTGCCCCCCCAGATGGTTCAGCTCCCTCTCCTGGAAAAAGCTGGCACTGCGGCAGATGGAGGCCCCCACCACAGTGCTGCTCAAGCAGGTACGGGGGGGGGAGGGGAGGGCAGGGAGGAGGGGTAGCTATCTGGCCCCCCCCACTGTCCAGCCCCTCCTGGCTTCTCACACAATACAGAGAGTGGAAGGGGGGGAACGCTTCTGGACCCAACCGCCTCTGCCTTTTCCTCCTCCAGGGCCCCCCCTACGCCAACTTCAAGCGGTTTTCTCTTTCACCACAACTGCCCGAGGAGGAGTTCTCTGGCTGGGATGAAGACTTCTGAGCCGCCCCCCCCCCTGGAGGGCCTGCTGGGAGCAGCTCGCCCCTTCCTTTGGGGACAGCGGGGGGGGCTGAACACGCTTCAGGGCTCCACAAGAACCCCCCCCTCCCTGACCCATCAGCTGGAGCCTGGCGCAAACTGAGAAGCAAAGACTCCTCTTCTGGTGGGGGGGGGGAGAGAGGAATCTGCTCTGAGCCGCAGGACTGCAGCAGGGCTCAGAGACCTTTCTCGTGGCCCACCCACCCACCTTCCCCCTCTGTTTTTGATTCCCTGAGGGGGGTGTCCTCCTTTATAGAGGGGGGGGGGAATTGGCAGCGCCTGGCTCCCACTGCTAAGCTTGTCTGAGCTCTGGACCCCCGTGCCTGGCGGTCGTGCCCTGGCGTAACCCTCTCCTTTGGCTGTGGCTTCTCCTTAAGCCCTTGCCTCTGTGCAAGCGCAAAGGGCCCGCTCCGGGGAGCACGGCTCTGTTGTTGCCTTTGTTGCTTCTGTGGCCCAGTAAAGGTGTCCGTGGTCTCAGACGGATGGTGATGATGGCTAAAGGTGGGGGAGGGGTGGGGGTGGGGGGCAGAGACACTCACACAAGCCCAGGGTGGTGGGTTTGGGTTTTTTTGTGTTTTTTTTACAAAAAGTGGTGTTTCTTTATTCAATCGTCATTATACCTGTAGCAAGAGTTGGGCCATTAGGCAGTGATACATGAGGGGGGGGGTGACCCACACAGGAGGCCCCTGCTGAGGGCCCTTTCCTCTTCTTCCCACGGCTTCCATCACTCCATGGAGACAACTGCACAGGGAGGGTCTTCCTCCCCCCCCATCCCCACCCCCCCACCCTTCTCAGGGATCTCCCCTCACCGCGGGCCCTTCCTTTGCAGGGGAGGGGGGGGCAGTCCAGGGACTGGCACTTGCTTGCTCGTCACAGTGTGAGAGACAGCTTGGCTTTTGGGCGGCTGTGTGGTAGACTCTGGCGGAAGGGGGAGGCTCTCCTGGCTGTGAGAAAGCGTGAGCAAGGCAGGCAGTTGGCTGCTGGGACTGCAAGGTGGCTGGGCTGGCCGGAGGGCGGGTGGGCGGTCAGGCGGGCGGTAGTTTCTCTGGGTTATGACAGACACAGATAAATAACAAAAAGGGACTCCTCTCTCTCTCTGCAACCCCCCCCCCCCCCGCCGCCCTTTAATAGACTCTCTTGGCCTGTTTGAGTCGGCAGTAGCCCTGGGTGCAGGCCAGACCCATTGGGTAGATGGGGCAGAGGATGTGGGGCTTCCTTAGCTGGCTGCGATGTGCAGAGCTGGGCAGAGTCCTTGCGTGCCCCACGCCCTGTGGCTGACGCCGAGGGGAGCCGCTTTGCCATCAAGGGTTGCAGGATCTGCGGGCACTGGAAAAACCCCCACCTACCCACCCACTCCCGGCAGGGCCCCAAGGAGCAGAGCTCCTGACCTAAACCTTAGGGCCCCACCAGGATGGAAAGGGAGGGAGGCGGGGGGGCATCCTCACTCCCTTGACAGGTTAGGTGGGGGGGCCGGGGGGGGCTGCTCCTTCCTGCCCTTCTTGGAGCGGTCTAGAGACCCAGCTCCTCGTCCTCGTACAGCAGGGCGGCGCTGAAGACCGTCAGGGGCTCGTCCGGCGCATGGGCCAGCTGGCCAGAGACCAGGTCCACACAGAGGGGCTCCCCGGCCTCCATGGGGACGACCAGTGTGAAGACGGCCAAGGCCCCAGCACTGGGCTGGCTCTCGGCCACCGGCTTGTTCTCCAGACCTTCGGGCTGGTAGCCGGCAGAGTCGCTGCGGGCGATGGCCAGGTTGGAGAGGGACAGCACCGCCTCAATCTTCTCCCCCCGGTGCCCGGTCAGGATGGCGCTGACCAGGTAGCGGCCAGAAATGGGAGCGGTGAATATACCTGTAGGAGAGGGAGGTAATTGCCCAGGGTGCAAGGGGGTGGATCTGGGGGGGGCATGCAGGCTCCCTCTGCGGTGTCAGTGCCCAAGGCCAGATGGGAGAGAGGGGGCAGAACTCAGCTCTCGCCTCCCCCCTGGGCATCAGGGAGACCTGTGATCTAATCCTGCGACGGGCATTCCCAGAGGACTCTGCCTCCCCCTCTTGACTTACCTGAGTCCGGGTCGTAGGCGTCGCCGTCGTTCACTAGCACCCTGTCGAAAGCGATGGTCCCCGTCTCCCCCTGCCAGGAGGTCAGTGAGGCCGTGAAGGAGACTTTGGGGGCGGTTCCAGCTGGACCCGGCAGCCCTGCAAGAGGAGAGGGCAGGTGTAAAAAAAGGTAAAGGTAAAGGTTCCCCGTTTCCAAGCCACAGAGCCAGCGTTTTGTCCAAAGACAATCTTCCGTGGTCACATGGCCAGTGCGACTTAGACACGGAACACCATTACCTTCCCACCAAAGTGGTCCCTATTTATCTACTCGCATTTGCATGCTTTCGAACCGCTAGGTTGGCGGGAGCTGGGACAAGTGGCGGGAGCTCACTCCGTCGCGTGGATTCAATCTTACGACTGCTGGTCTTCTGACCCTGCAGCACAGGCTTCTGTGGTTTAGCCCACAGCGCCACCACGTCCCTTAGAGGGCAGGTGAACCCCCCCCAAAATCCCACCGAATGACACACACATGCACAGCCCCCCCCCCGCTTTGTTCCTTCAGCCCTGCAATGGCATCTGCCTTTTTTGCCCCCAATCCCCCGCCTGACTGGAGTTTCACGCACAGAAACACCGTCAGGTTCCCCAAAGGGATTCCCCTCGCAATCAATAGAACGGCCAACCTGTACTGGATAGCTTCTGAATGCCGGAATCGGCGAAGGCCGGCGCTTCCTTTCCCAGAAGGAGGTCCTTTCCCACCCCCGGCTCGAGAGGGTGCATGAGAGAAGCCCCGGCAAGGCTGAGCCAGCTGGAGCAAGGGGGTCTCCTGAGGCAAAGGTCAAGGCAAACCCCCCCAGGGGTCCCCACCCTCCCCTCCCACTCTGGTGCCCCCAGAGAGGCTGCGGCAGAAATGCTGGGTGAGGATTACCTTGTTCTCCAGGGAGACCTGCAAGAGAAAAGGGCATCTGGTGAGAGGGGGGTTGGTGGTGGTGGTGGTGGTGGTCCCTCCTATGGGAGCACCGTCCTCTTACCCACTCCACGCAGGGGCCACCTTATCCCTGGCGATTTACAAAGGGGCTGGAGTTTTCACCGTGGGCCAAGCCTCAAGGAAGACAAGGCTGGATGCTCCTCTATGGGCCGTTTGGCGCGCGCGCGCGCCCGCGCGCGCACACACGCGCACGCACACACACACACACACACACACACACCCTGGATGTGGTTAGTGTAGCACTTGGGGGGGGGAGTGTCAGCAATTGGCAAAAGGGAAATCCTGGGCATCTGAGCCAATGTCTGCCCGCTCAGTGGGTGTCACTGCCCTCCACCTTACTTTCTGAAACCCAGCTCTTGGAAGCAGTTTCAGGGTTGGCGCTCCCAGGCTGAGGAGGAGGATGGGGCGGGCAGAGGTGGTGGCACCTTTCTTCTGAGTCCAGGGGTTTGGGCCTCTGGATGCTGCAAAGCCACTCTAGGGGGAGCCCCCTGAAAGCTCTCCGACCACCTTTGAGGCTAGAGAGCTGGAGGAGGGTGGGGGCCCTGAAGAAGTGCAAAACCTCGGGGCCCTGCAAGCCAAGCAACCAGTCCCGGCAGCTCCTCACCTGGCGGTCCCGCAGCACCGGTCCTTCCGTCCTTGCCAGGAGATCCCATCGGGCCTGGGGGGCCCTGTCTCCCCATAGGGCCCACCGGTCCTGGGGGCCCCTGAGGTCCTGAGAAGGAGGCATTCGATCAGAGCCATTAGCCAGCGTGCCCAGAAGCAGAGAGAGTCCACCTCCAGGCAGCCCCAAGTCGGGTCAGCCTTCCCTGGCAACATTTCCCCTTCCCTTCCTCCCCCGCTACCTGTGAAATCCTGCAGGGTGAAGTCCCGCAAGTTGCCTTGCAGCGTCTGGAGGGACCCGTTGAGGGCGCTGAGGCGGCGGTGGATCGTGACCAGCTGGTTGCCATGGATCTTCTCCAGCAGGGCCTCATGAGTGCGCAGGGTCCCGTTCACTTCACGGACGCAGCCCCAGAGGGCGGAGACGTGCTTGTCCAGCCCCTCCTTGATCTTGCGCAGGCTGCCGGACACCTGGTCCAGCCGCTCGCAGGTGCCCTCCAGCTTGGCCAGCCGCTCCGCCAGCCCCCCAGAGGCCCGCCGGCAATCCGAGGCCTCTACCCGGAGGGTGCCGCCAAAGTGGTGGATCTCGCGGCCCAGGACCTGGAAGCGCTCCTCGCTCTCGCCCACGTGGTCGGTCACCTCCTGCTGCACCCGGTTGATCTCGGCAATGATGCGGTCCTTGGTGGTCCCTAGCTCGTGGAGGTCCGTCTGGTGCTTCTCCACCGTGGCCTGCAGCCCAGCCAGGGTCTCGTTGAGCGAGCTGAAGCCCAGGATCACCTCTGACAGCTCCCCCTGCAACGTCTGGAGGTGGAGGCTGGAGCTGCCGCCGATCACGCTGAAGCCATCCAGGGGCTTGGAGGCATCGAGGCCCGGCTGGAGGCCCAGGTCGTCTGGCCTCCTCCCGACGGGCTGGCAGAGAGCCTGGCAGTTCTCCACCTGTGCCCGCAGCTGCCCCACTTCGCTCCGGAGATCCGAACAGGCCGGCTGGCAAGGGTGGGCCGCCAGCCCTTGCACCTCCCGCTCCAGCTTCTCCAAGCGCCGGTTGGTGTGGTTCGAATACCTGGCCAGCTCCGGGGGCCCAGCGCTCATGGAGACCATGAGCCGGCTCTCCAGCTCGCCCACTTCTCCGGATAGCTTCCCCAGGGCTTCCCGGTTGGCCCCCACCAGGCCGTGCAGGCTGCGCAGCTTGCTGGAGACGTCCAGCTGGTGAAGGTTGGAGCCGAGCAGCCGCAGCTGCCCCTCGTTGTCCAGGACGCGCCGCTCGAGGTCACTCAGGATGGTGCTGATCTGGGAGTCCTGGTTGCCTGGTGGGGTGCAGACTTGGGTGCAGGTGTGCACCGCCCCCCGCATGCGCTCCAGGGCCCCCTGCTGCTGCAGGCTGCTGTCCTTCAGGCCCCCCACATCCCGGGACAGGTTGGCCACAGCCCGGTGGACGTGGCTCTGGAACTCATTCAGGCGGGACAAGACGGAATCCAGTTGCCCCTCAGCCCGCCGGAGGCGCTCGTCCACCCCGTCAAGCATCACCTGCAGGTCCACGAAGTGCTCTTCCAGGCCACGCTGAGTGGTGTTGACCCGGCTCTCCATCTCCGACATGCGCCGGTCCACGCTCCAGGGAGGCGTGGCCGGCAGCCGCGGGGCCAAGGGCTCGTTCAGAGCCACCAAGGCGTCTGAGAGCGCATCCATGCGCCCTTCCAGCCCAGTCACCCGACCTTCCAGCAGGGGGCAGCAGTCTTTGGACGGCTGGGGCCTGGCCAGGTGGCTCACGTGCTGCCGGATCGTGTCCATGGCTTCCCGGTGCTGCTGGTCCATGGAGGAGACCCTCTTCTCCAGGGCCTGCAGGCGCTCCCGGTCCTCTCCCTGCTGCCTCCGCAGGGCCTCCACCCCGCTCAGGCAGGAGGCGCAGGACGCCTGCAGGCGCTGCTCGAGCTCCCGCAGGCCTTCGCCCCGGTCCTCCGACCCGTGGGTCCCTGGGCCGTGGCCGTTCTCGTGGCTGGAGATGCGGTTGTCGAGGCGCTGCAGGTGGAGCTGGATCTCGTTGAGGGTTTCCTTCATCTCTGGGTGGGCCGCGGCGTCGGCCGGCTGCTTGCCGTTCAGGGAGGCCTCCACCGCCCGGCGCACGTCCTCCACCAGCTTGGTGTTGCTGGCTTGCAGGGTGGACTGCAGGTCCTGCAGCTGCTTCCCCAGGCTCTGCACCTTCTCCTCCAGCTGGCGCACTTTCTCCGAGTCCCTGGGCCCTGAGCGGAGAGGGGAGGAAAGAGGCGGCGGCGTTGGCAGAGGAGAGGAGAGGAGAAAGGGGGGGGGGGGCGCCGACGGTGGCCAGCTTCTGCCGCAGGGCCTTGTTTTCCTGGGGCCCAGAGCCAGCCCAGGAGGGCAACAGGGCAGCGGCCCCACCTCAGCCTCGGGCAAAGGCCTGCCTGCCTCCTGCTTACCGGAGGCAGAGGGGCAGAGCCGCGCGCCCCCCCCCCCCCGTCTGCCCCTCTCTGTCCAATGCCAGCCTCTGTGAGCGCTCGGGGCGGGAGGGGAGCGAGAAGAGGCAGGCTGCCCGCCCCCCCCCCGGCTGCGCTCCCCGCCCCAACCGCCGGGCCCCGCCTGGGCTCGTCTTCACCAGGCCGGGCGCCCCGGGGGTGGCTGGGCAGCCGCAGGTCGAGGGCGCTCTCCTCCTCGCGGGACGTGGCCCGACCAGGCGCGTCTCATGCCATGCCTTCCGCCGGCAGGTACCTTCTCCGCCAAGGCCGCTGAGCGGGTTGCTGAAGCCGGAGAGGTTGGGCCGGGCGGGCTGCGGCCGGGGGGGCCGGGGGGTGGTCAGCGACACCCCCGCTTCCGCACAGTCGTCGCCCGAATAGCCGGGACAGCAGCGCCACTCCATGTCGGACACCGTCTTGTAGGCCACTTTGTAGCGGGGGCGCACGAAGCTCCGGTACCTGCCCGAGGGAGGGAGGGAGGAGAAGCCGCTGGGATGGGCGCCCGGCTGGGTGGGGAGAGGGCGGAGGGGTTCGTTCGCCCCGGGCTGCGGGCCGTGAGTCGCGGCTTCCGTCGAGGCCGCTTGCCCGCAGGGACGCGGACAGCCAGTCTCCTGGGCTGCCGAAGGGCGAAGCAGCCAGCCAGCCAGGCGCCGCTGCGGCCCGGCCTCCCTCGCTGCCCCGCGCATCCGGATCCTCTCCCTCCGAGGAGCCCCCTCGCCTCCCGCCCCCAGCACAGCGTGGGCTCCCTCGAGGAGACCGCGGCCGGCCGGCGGGCGGTGGCGGAGCAGGCCTTTGCGCCTGGGGGCGGCCGTCCGCTTTCCACCCCGCGGGCCCATCCGGCGGGCGCCAGGGTCCGTCCCTTTCCCGGCGGGGCAGGGCACACGCCAGGCGGCACCCACAGGCATCCGGCCTCTCCCCGGATCCACCCACGGAGGAGGCCGCCCGTGACCCCACGGCTCCCCGTAGCCTTGCTGCCAGGCAGCCGGCAGAGGCGGCACCCGGGCGACCAACGCAGCCTGGTGCCCGGTGCCCACTGCCCTAAGGGCTGCCAGTTGCTGGTGGCGGGGAAGGGCCCCCCCTTGCCGCCCGCGTGCATCCTGAGCCGCTTTTGCACGTCGACTCCGTACTCACGTGACAACACGGGGGCACTGCAGCTGCCCCCAGACGCACGGTTGGTAATCTGGCTTCACGTACGTGTCCACCCCGTCCTCCACCACACAGCTCACACTGCGTGACACGACGTAGGCACACCAGTTCCTGCAGCGGGGGGGGGGCGGGGTGGAGAGGAGAGGAGAGCACGTGCATAAGGGTCGATCGCAGGCCGCTGCTGTGCCCTCCGCTCCTGCCCTCCCAGACCTTTGCCCTCCGCCCAGCCTTGCAGACACCCGACCCCCACCCTGCCACCTTCCGGACCTAGACACCCCAGAGAGGCCCCCCCCCGCCCATTTTAGGCTGGTTGGGCGGGGAGGGGCAGGACGAAATTGCCCCGCAGCTCTAGAAGCAGCGAACGACGGAGGTGGCTAAACGGCTGTCCTGCAGGGAGAACTCTGCTTGAAGGGCTCTTCCCAGGCCGGGGAACTGAGCGCCCCCCAGCTTGCTAGTGGGAGGCATTTTATAGCCTGCATTACTAAACCATAAACCGCCCAGGTGGGGTTGGCTGTGATCTGAGTGGGGAGAGGAAGTTCGCCTGAAGAGGCAAGATGGGGGGGCCTCCTCCCTCTCAACCCCCCTCCTGGAAAACAAGCAGAAGGAAACGAAGGAAGGCTTGTCCCCAGCATTGCCTCTACTCAAATCCACGTCTGGGAAGTTCTTGCAAGGCGTCCAAAACTTGCTGGGCCAAAGGAAACACTGGCATCTCCGAAACCGTGGTCAGTCCCAACAGAGAGGGTGAGTCGGAGTTCGTGGTGGGAAGCCCGGCGGGCGTGTCTGTGTGTGTGGACCTCTTTTCATGTTGAAGACGGACAGGTTTCTTGCCACAGGAGTTTCTGCAGCCCAGGGTGCACTTCGCCTGGCCTCGTTATTCTTACAGGATGGGCCATCAAGTCACTGCCGGGTTTTGGCAGCCCTGGTGAGAATCAGTGACCTGCAAAAGGCCTGTCCTTAAAAGCAGCTCTCGCAGACTCAAGTCGGTCCATCTCGTATTTGTCCGTCTGGCTTCTTTCCTGCCGCCTTCCACCTTTCCCAGCAGGAGGGTCTTTTCCAGAGAATCCTGCCTTCTCGGGAGGTGCTCAGAGTCCAACAGCCTCTTCCCAAGCAGGGCAAAATGAGGCCTGCCAAAGGTCCCGGCTTCTTCAGCCCTCACGCCATGCTGACAGGGCGTTGGCCCCAGCCTTTCGAATGCCACTGGCCCCCTTTCTCAAATGAGGGAGCTTGCCTGGGTCCAGCCTTGCCTGGAGCCACTTCCAACCTGGCCGGCTCAAGTGTCCTATTTGGGACCCAGGAGTGGGCCTCAGAGGATTAAAAAAAAAAAATACAAAACCAAAAAAAAAATAAAAAAAACCCACACACACAAAAAACCCCAAACCCAAACTCCGGCGCTCTGGCTGTTTGTTCTGGGCAGGCAGCCACCTTCCGCTTTCCCTCAAGCCACCAGTCCTCCACCCGGATTCCTTCATTTCCCCTCCCCCACCCCATCACCATCTTCCTCCCGAATTCTGGCTGGCTTCACTGGTCAGGAGAAGGCAGCACCCAGAAAACGCTCCCGGGGGGTGGGTGGGGTGGGGGGGTGGATGTCTGGGTATGCAATGTGGCCAAGGACGACAGCTGGAGTGTCCCCAACGGCTGCCCACAAGGGAGGGCTCCGAGGGCAGGCGTGCCACAACCAACTCAGGGCTCAGTCCATCCACTCGGAGTGGTGGTGGCGGTGGCGGGGGGGGGGAGCTCTGAGACCCAGGCCACTCCCACTTTCTCTGGTTCCCAGTAGCGGCAAAGCCAGTGGCAGGGAGAGGGGCAATCCCCAGGAGGGCCCAGCCTCCTTAAACCCGATGTCAGGTGCCCAGGTCTAAGGGAGCAGAACCTCCCTGCATCCTGGAGGAGATGCTGGAGGACTGGAGCCCTTTGGACCCAAACAGGCCGCCTCAGAAGAAGGTGGACTACGGACTTTGCCTCCTAGTAGGTTTTCGAAGCAGAGAACCGCCAGCTGTCTGTCTGTCAGGGGTGCCTTGGACAAGGATGTTTGCCTTGGCGAGGGGTGGACCGATGACCCTTGGTTTGCCCTCCAGCTCTCCGGCCTTCGGATCCTGTCTGCAGAGGCCGTGGCACCAAGACTCTCCTGCCTCTGTCCCAAACAGGCCAGATCTCTGGCTACTGCAGCCCTTTTATGGCAGCGAAGGCTGCAAATGGTGGCTGACCCCTTCCTCCACCACCCCCCCACCTCCACCCCACCCTCCAGCGCTGTGTTAGGAGTTGATCCCATGGCCGGCCAGCTGGCTCTAGGCCACATTGTGGTGCCTTTCCTTGTTCACCTGGAAAAGCTCTGCAGACATTTGGTCCAGGAGGGTGACCTGGCCTGGTCGGGGGGAGACAGGAGGGAAGGGGCTCCCCCCACGAAACTCAAGGCTGCTTCCCACCCTCCTGGGTTAATCATTGCTGGACTCACCTGGAGACCATCCCTGCCACCCGCCCACTGGAATTCTCTCTTCCGGCCATTTCCCCCTGATGGTGTGGAGCCTGGGTGGGGGTGGAAGGGGGACAGGAGCAGGACGGGATTTCCTAACTGCAGGCAAGAATCCTAAGATGACCGACTGGGCCTTCAAAGGGTGACTAAGGACTAGGACCTTAAGAATAAAGGTGTGCTGCTCAATTAACAGCTGGCTGTGTAGCTCAGTGGTTTTGGTGTCAGGCTGCCGGTCCAGAGGCTGGGAGTTCTATCCCCCACAGGGACTCCAGGGAGAAGAGCCAGCCTGGGTGGCAAACTGCACAGCGATCCCAGGGTGACCCCAGAAGAAGGGAAGAGGAAACGGCCGCTGAGGAGTCTCTACTGGAAAATGGTTGCCCCGAGTTAGAGTTGACACGATGTCACAAGACAAAACGAAACTGAACAAAGACCCAAGATGGAGACAATCCATGTCGTGGCATTCCCAGGGACTGTGTGAAAGTTGGATGGTGAAGAAATGTGATTTGTTTTGGGGGGGGGGAATCAACACATGTGCCGTAATGGTGCTGAAGGAGAGCTTTGTGGACAGCTTGGACCATCAGACAGACCAATAAGTGGGTTCTAGATCAGATCATTTGACCCAACTCTGGGAGCCCGTGGTGCTGTGGTCCATGGGGGTCACAAAGAGTCGGACATGACTTAACAACTATACAACAAAAAAGATCAAACCAAGCCTGAAGTCTAACTAAAAGGAAAAATGACAACACCGAGGCTGTTGTACTCGGAGCACATCACGAGGCAGCAAGACTCACCAGAAAAGACAGTAATGCTGGGAAACATTGAAGTGATTTAGTGGTGTATCTCGGCCAAGGTCCAGAATGCCGCACATGAGAAAATAACAGAGTACCTTTCTGAGCATGGACAGAGTGCTTTTCAATATGGGCAGGAAACCAGCCGGCACTTGCTCAGAGAAACACGTAGCAGTTTGTGGGAGGACTGACTTCTCTGGAAAGTCTTGCGTCGGTGAGGCCGTCCCAAGGGCAGGGTGGGGGGCACCCGCCGCTTGGAGGGGAGTTGTGTCATCTTTGGCCCCTTCTCCTCAGGGATCAGCCAGACGGATCGAAGAGCAGGCCCTGGAGGCCGCCCGGGGGGTTTCCAGCAGATGACTAAACCAGTCTCTACGTTTCCCACAAACTTTGGAGATTTGAGACAATCTGTTATTATTCTCTCTAGCCACTATTTTAGTTTCATGTTTGTCAACTCATTCTGTCTATTTTTGTAAGTACTGCTGGCTAAGTTTAACTCTTCCAGCAGCAAGCTGCTCGGGTGGCGAGGGTGGGCGAGCACTTCTTCTATCTAATTATGAACAAATAGACAGATAAGCTAGTAACCCCACCCACCCCAATCAACAAACCACTTATGAGAATATGCATGTTCAAGGAAAATGTGGTGACCCCAGCAAGCTGACCAGGGGAATCTCTGGAGCATTCAGATGAGGCGGGGGGGGGCTCAGTCTTTTGCAGCTGATTTCTCCCTCCCACCTCAACTCATCCCACTGCCAAGGACAGCCCCTTTTTGGTGATCTCCTGAACCCACCTCCCCATGGAAATGCTGCTCGTCCCATTCTTTGACGATGTCCCTCCAAAGCCAGACATGCAGGGGGTTCCCTTGTAACTCCCAAATAATCTGGGCTGCTTGATTATCTAAAAGTCCCCCCCCCCCGGACATTCCTTCCAACTCCAGCTGCCTTTGCTCTCCCACCCCCCACATGCCTGCCCTCCCCAACAAGGAGAGGATGCTGGGGGTGGTGGTGTTGAGTGTCATAGTACATTTCCCACCTACCACCAAAAAAACACTCCCCCTCAAACCTCCTGAAATGCCACGAATCTATGGCAGCCGCAACTACAACTGCAGCAGGAGATGGATGTGTGTGTGTGTGTGTGTGTGTGTGTGTGCTGAAACCCTCTTGTGATACTCCCCTCAACCCCCTCCCCACCCCAACATCCTCTCTCACACACATGGGCATGGAAGATAAGCCCCACTTCCCACAAAAGGGTGAAGGGAGGTGGGTGTGCCCCCCCCGACCCTGCAGAGGACAGGAGCCCCTTCTCCCCCACCTTCTCTGGATAGCGATGGGCCCAGGGCAGGCAGGATGTGGCCCGTTGCCTTGGGAAAACCACGGCTTCCCGCTCAAGCCCTCCCCTCAGATCCCAAGCCCTTCATTAACGCCTTTATTCTTAACATTCCTGTAGAGCAGCGTTCATGCCATCAAGGACTGTAACTGGAACCAAAACATACAAAACCCACAAATAACATTCTCTCCCCCCCCCCAAACACATGCAACTGCCATGGTGGCGAGGGGGGGAGGATGATAGGCAGAGCAGATCTGCCCCCTCCTTGTCCCCCCTCTGGCCATCAAATGGACGGGGGGGGGGGCTTCCTGGCTCCAGCTCAGCTCCAAAGGAGGAGGAGGAGCAGAACTTTGGACTCCCATTCCCAGAATCCCCCAACCAGTCATGATGGGAGTTTTAGTCAAAACAAGGCAACAGGCTTCCAAGCTCGGGCAGGCCTCCAAGTCACGGAGGAAGGCCAGCGGCCAAGGGCCAAAGGACGGATTCCTGCACAGGATGCCGGCCCGTTTCCTCTTCTCCTGGCGCAGAGGGATTGGGGGGGGGGCAATCCCTCTGCGCCAGGAGGGGGGTCCTGCCTGGGCCCTGCTCCTCTGGCTGGGCCTCTCCCCTTGCCTACGGCCTGGTCTTGCGCGGGGGGGGGGGTGGAGAGGCTCTCTTACCTGTGGCGGCTTGCCACCCGCGCGCCGTGGGGTGCCTGCGAGGCGCCCTGGAGTTGGCCAAAGGGCAGGAGGGATCCTGTGTAGAGGCTGTACCGGGGAGGGTAGTTCATGGCCCAGGCCAGCCCAGCCAGCGCGTCGCACCAGAGCCAGAGCCAGAGCCACCACCTGGGGCCGGCCACCAGGGCCGCAGGGCGGGCCATCCTAGGAGCCCCTCCGGGTCCTCTCCTCGGGGGCCCCGGTCAGCTGTGCATGGCGGGAGCCCTGGCCCTCTGCACGAAGGAAGGAAGGCTGGCGGCGGCGGCGGCGGCACAGCGTGGAGAAGACCGGCTCCCGGGGCCACCTCGACGTGCCTCCGTCTCCTGCACACACCCCGCTGGCCTCGGCTGGTCGGAGGCGGGCGGGCAGGGCTGCTGCTTGCTCCCCGCTGATCACGCCTCTCCCCGCTCACTGACAGCTTCGCAAACTTCCCAGCGCGGGCTCGCTCACTCCCCCCTCCAACTTCCTGCCTGCCTGGCCAGGCCCCCCCAGCACCCTGCCTCCCCAGCCCGCCCGCCCGCCCGCCCGCCTGCCCGCTGGCTGGCCGGGGCTCCTGCGCTCCCTTCTGCCCCGCCGCTGGCTGGCTCCCTTGGCCCTGGGCTGGCCTTGGTCATCCAGGCACCCTCCCCGCCCCACACAAGGCAGCCGGGACAAGGAGGGGGTGTGGGGAGTTCAGTTCCTGCCTGGCGGCCCCCTTTCTCTCTCTCTCTCCCCCCCCCGGACTTCTATGCGCTGCTGCTGCAGCGGCGGCGGCGGCGGCTGCAGTTCTTCACATCTGCTTCTCGTTACAGTCGGGACGGGAACAGCCAAGGTGGAGGAGGGGCCGGGAGGGGAGGGCGCCAGGGTTGGGGGGCTCCGGGCCAGGGAAGCCCATGGGGTCCCGGCAACAAGGGACACTGCTACCGGGCGAGGTCCTGCCACGGCACCAGAGGGTGCCACGCGTGGACCGTAAGGGCGGCCACCCCACGCCATGCCTTCCTTGGCCGAGGAGCCGTGTTGGCACCGGAGTGGTGGGGCGGAAGTGACCTCATCGGTGTGGCCCATTCCTCGGCCCTGGTTGCTGGCCTCCCCCCCCAAAAAAAAGTCCTCCCACGTCACTCGCCAGGAGAGTTTCCAGCCGGCAGGCCGTCTGGCCCGTCCCAAGGGGAGACGCGCGCACGCTGGAGACAGAGCGGCCGTTGTTCCGTGTGCGTGTGTGCGTGCGTGTGTGTGTGTGTTCCTCTTGGCCCCCTTTCTGTGGGCCTAGGCAACTCCGCGGTCTCTCTCCTTCGCCCAGGGGGTCCAGCCTGCCAGACCTAAAAGGCAGGCCACAAGCCGTGGAAGGCAGAGCCACGGGGGTGGGGGCGGCGGCGGTGGTCCTCAGGAGATCTCCGTGGACTGGGGAGGCCTGAAGGAGTGTGTGCGCGAGAGAGTGGAGGGAGAGGATTCCCCTCGCTTGGGCTTTCATCTGGCCGCCGCCGCTGCCTGTGGGGCAGGGGCCACCCCACCCCGCCCCCTTTGTGCTCCGGAGGGTGACCTGCCCAGGCACAGCCGGCGGAGCCGAGCCAGAGAGGGCTGGGCTGAGCCCACGGCCAGTCCTCTGGTGCCAAAACAGCTCAGGCCAAACACTGCCCCCCTCCCACCCCGGTTGGGTAGAGGAGGACAGGGTTGCAGAAGGCCCCTGTGGATCCCCTGCTCATACTTCCAGGTCAAGGGGGTGGGAAGCCGGAGATCCGTGGAGCAAGCCCACCTTTCCAAAATGGCAGCTGAGAGGAAGGGGAGGGGAGGGGGAGGGGGAGGGAGCTGCCCAGGTGCAAAGGGGGAGGGAGGGCGATGCCTGCCCGGGACCCCCTGAAGACTCTCCTCTGCTAAGGGGCGGGGAGAGGTGGGGGTTCAAACCCAGGGCTGCGGAGACATCAAGAAGTGATGGGAGAGGGGGGGGGTCTGTCTTCAGGACGAAGGGGTGGCTCACGCCTTTAGAGCCGAGCCCTCTTGCCCTGCACGAAGCCTGGGGAAACAACCGCTTGAGAGAGGAGGCGCTACAGCTCACAGCTCTCGCCCCCCCCCCCGCGCGCGCGCGCCACCGCCACCGCCACCCCACACCTCTCATTCTCCTTCTCGTTCTCATTTGCATTCTTTTTCAGGGGGCTCCGTTTTCCTGCCCCACAACTGTCTCCCCTCCTTGTCTCGTCCTCCCCCTTGGGCCAGCCCTGTCCCTCTCTGCAAATGCCATTAGTGGCGGGGGGGGGGGCAGAGAGCCCATAGCGGCCTGGCTGGGCCAGTGGCCCCCCTTCCCCTGTACTCTCCGGCCGTGTGTTTCTGTGTGACGGAAAAGTGTGTGTGTGTGTAGAAACACAGAACGCGCAGGCCAGAGAGCGCACGAGAAAGAACACCCGCTGGCCTCTTCCGCCAGCTGGGAATTGCCAGCAGACAGAGTTTGTCTTTCCCGGGGGGGGGGGGGCGGGGGGAGATGTTTGGCCCAAGAGGGGAACGCAGGGGGAGGGGGGGCAGAGAGGGAAGCGCGGGCCTCCTACGCTGATCCGTAAGCAGGGAGCAAAGCTCCGATTACAGGCGGAGGGGCCGCGGGAGCCCAGCCCGGTTACCTTCTGCAAGGGGGCCCCTTCGTAGCTCCGCGCCTTGGTCCCTGCGTGCAAGTTGGCCGACCTCGGGAGGGGTCGGGGGTCCGGCTTGTGGATCTCATCGCACCCTCCTCCCCATCCATTCTTTTTATCCTTGCGGGAGCCTTGTCGATAAGCTGGCTGAAGTGTTGTTTGTTTTGTTTTTTTGGGAGGGGGGAAGATGATGAACCTTCACGATGAATTTCAGGGGTTTCATCCTGGCCTCTCAGGCGATACCCTCTGAGCCGGGAACACACCCGGGCCTTGCCTGGGCGGGCTTTGGCTCGCCTGCTGTGGGCGGCAGCCGGCTCTCTTCCTGGGCCGTTTCAGGCAGAAGTTCTGCGAGTGTTGCTTCCCAGCCAGGCCAGGGAGCAGCGGCACCAGCCTGTTTTCCAGCTCATAATGGATAAGAACCGCTCAACACCAAAACAGCCCACTCTCAGGCTTGCCCCCCCCATCTTCGATGAATTGGGGGGAGGGGGAGAGAACATGCAAGGCAGACCTGCGTTCTTCACATGCTCAGGTGCCTTGTTTCCACCCATCCTACTGAAAGCAGTGGGCTGCGCAAAGCCAGGCTTCCACCCACTCCTCGTCCTCATGCGGGGGACGAGGGCTGGCCCGGGCGTCAGGCAACGCCCCAAACCCCAGCAGGCAAAAGCAGTCCTGTCCATAGGCTGTTTGTGCACGGCTACCTTCCCTCCCCCCCCCGAAAGCCACGCGGGGGGAGCCCCTGACTGACTCCCCACCGGTGTCCTGGGCCTGATCCTCCGGTCACACGCTTTGCCCTGTGCCTAGGCGCGCCTGAGGTGCCCCCTCCCTCTCCCTCCCCGCATGGCCAGACAGGCGAGGTCCTTGCTTGTGTGCTGTTAGGCTGCAGGAGGGGAGGGGGGGAAAAAAACAACTGAAAACATGGTCTGGGGCTGCCCTCTCCCCCCCCCCCCCAGCCGATCCCCTCTATTTTGCCCTGCTGGGCTTCTTGTGCAGCCGATCTGCCCGGCCAGGCCCTCCTCCCTCCCTGCCAGGCCGAAGGGGCATCTGGTGTGGGCCTGAGGCTTCCCAGCCCCTTCGCAGCAGAACAAAGAACTCCTGGCGTCCCCTTCCCCCTCCCTCACATGCACAGCCCCCTCCCCCTCCCGTCCCACAGCGCTTGCTCTTCCACAGGGGCTGCCTAGGCTAGCGGTTAGAGCACACCAGGGGAATCCCACTCACTCCCCCCCGCCCGCAAGCCCCATTTGCAAGGCGTCCCAGCAGTGTCCTGAGAAAGGAGGTGGGGTGGGGGGACAGGGAGAAGAGGCAGCCTCCTCTCCTAGGAGCCTAGGCAGGGGGGGGGAGGCAGGGGGTCGCCAACAGTGCCCACCGCCGGTGACATCATTTTTTGGGCACCAGAAGGCACCTCGGTGGATTTGGGCATGATGTCACAGCAGCGAGGAGGAAGAACGGCGTCACCTGGCAAACTGCTGATGTCAGGGCCTTCCAGCAACCCCTTGCGAGGAGGGATGGTTTGAGGGGGTGGAAATGAGGGGCGGGGGGGGGGTTGGTTTTCAGATGGAAGCAGCTTTTGCTCAGCAGAAGGTCCTCCGAAGCTGTGCTCTCAGCCGCCAGGCCTGGACATTCAGAGCTCCCGAAAGCTGGCATGGGGTGTGGGGTGGGGGGTAGCGCTTTTGCCACCGGCCTTGCAGGCCCCCCACCCCCACCCCCAGCGGTTCTGAGTTGCCTCCTTGTCGAAGGATTCGGGCCCCCGAGTCCCCCCCCCCTCCGCCTCCTTTCTTCCTGCAGCATCCACTAACCAGCTGGTTTAGGGGCAGGGGCTGCAGCCCCAAGGCCAAGCTCGCTCCCCCCCCCCCGAAACTCCATGGTTGTTTCCAGGCGTCGACAACCCCTTGGTGTTGCGGGCGAGTCAGCACGTGGTCCAGGAGCCTTTTGTGCCGGGGCCCTCGCCTCTCTTGGGCCTCAGGCGGCAGAACCCCCTGGACCGCTACCTTTGGCTGCAGCTGGACCACAAAGGCTTGCGGGGGGGGAGTGGGGCAGCAGCGGATGCCCGCGGGGGGGGCTCCAGGGCAGAGGGTCGGGTCACCGGAGGAGGGGGGCACGCCTTCTGGGGAACTCCCACGTGGGCACTGGCTGGGAGTACCCTAACCCCTCGGGCCAAGGATGGGGACCCCGACCCCGCTGCGCCCTCCCCGCTTCCGGGGGAGACCACGGCCCCTTCTTCCCCCTCCACCCCCCCCCGCCGCCTCGAGCCTTCCGGGGGTCTGCCTTTCGTCTTGCTCCTCTTGACAGGGCCAGGCCTTCCGAGCGGAGGGGAGGCCGGGAAGAGCCGGGAACTCGGGCGGCCGCCGCCGGGCTCCCACCGACCCGATGTCCCGGGGCAGGGCATTCTTGGGGCCGCGGGAACGCCGGCCGGGGGCGGCGAACCAGCGGCGGGCAGGCCCCGGCCGCCGCCTCCCTCTCCCCCGGCCTCCTTCTGGGGCTCGCTGGCCCCCTCGCAGGGAACTTCCCCAGCCCTGAGGAGCCGAGGGGGGGGGAGCGGGCTGAAGGGGGCGGGGGTCCCGAGGGGCTCCGCAGCTGGCGAAAGGCGGCCCACTTCGTCCGTTTGCGGCGGGGGGAGGGGGCTGGTCCCTCCTTCTGTCTCGCTCTTCATGGCCACCTCCTCCAAAGCCGTGCTTTGGGGGCGCCGAAGCCGCGCCATGACCGGGAAGGCGGGGGGGGGTGGTTCTTTCGTCCTCAAGTCGTGTCCGTCCGACTCTTCGTGACCCCCCCCCCCTGGACCGGAGCACGCCAGGCCTTCCTGGGTGGCTGCAAATAGCCGCTCCTAGGCTACCCCTTCCCCGCTGTTAGCAGCTTGAGAGCCCTTCTCTGGGGTGGGGCGGGGGGGGGAGAAAGCTGTTTGGTGTAGAAAGAAATGCCCGCTACCCCCAAACCCACCCCACCCCACGGAGAAGTTCGTCAGCAGGGGGAGCTTCTCCAGCAGGGCGCTGGGCTGCCTTCACGGGGCCAAAGCCCCCTGGCGGGGAGTGAAGTTGCCCCCCCAAAGAGCGGCGGCGGCGGGGGGGGACTTGTTCTGTGTACTGGTGGGGTCGCTGGTTCTGGGAGGCGTGGGACAGCCAGGAGGCCAGGGACAGCCCAGGCAGGTGCTGGGGCGGGCGGGAATCCCCCCCCCGCCGTGGTCTGCTACCTTCCTCTACCCCGCGTGGGCGGGCTCATAGCTCCTGCCCGGCCGCGCCCCTCCGTCGCCCCCGCGATCGCCCCGACGGTTGCCTGCGAGACCCAGGCGCCGGCAGCCAACGAGGACGGAGAGGTGGGGAGGGGGGTTTCCAGATTCGAGAGGCGGGGCGGGGGGGGGGGTTAGGACTCCGAACGGCCCCCTTTCCTCCCAGCCCTGCCCGCCTCCGCCCAGGGCCTGGTCGGGAAGGGCGCCGCCTCTTCTGCGGGGCTCCTTCTCCCTTCCACCCCCCCCACGAAACATCTGGGAAATTTCAACTCTGGGGCATCCAGAGGTGGCGGTGGGGATTCTGCGGGCCGTCACGGGCTACGTCGCGGCCTCTCCTCCCCCCACCTCCTCTTGCAAGCGGAGGCCTTTCTCTTTCCCTCCCCCCTTGACCCCCCCTGCCCGCCCGCCCGCCCGCCCGACTGGCTCGCATTAGCTCCGCCACCGCCTTCCCAGCCGCAGCACTTTCCCTTTTATGGCCAAAGCATCTGGAAGGCGGGGGGGGGAGGTTGGAGATGGAGGGGTGGGGTGGGGTGGGGGGCAGCCGCGCCTTTCCACAATTCAGCCCAGTGGCACTTTCCTGGCGGGAGCCCCGGGAGGGGGCCGGGCCACCCCTGCCGGAGCCGAGGGGCTCGAACTGGGAAGGGGTGGGTGGGGCGCAGCCGCCCCCCCCGCTCCCCCTCCGGCCGCCGCTCCGTGGGGCTCCGCGAGAGGGGGACGCACAGCCGACCTTCTGGAGCGGCGTGTCTCTGTGTGTGTTTGACACCCCCACCCCAGCCCCTGAAGACTCGGGGACACCCTGGCTGCCTCCGACCCCCACCCCCACCCCCGAGCCAGCCGCTCCTCCTAATGCTCAGTCCGGCTCCCGGGCCGCGGAAAAGCAGCTCGCGCAGGCCGGGCAGAAAGAGGGAGGGAGGGGTCTGGTCCCTGTCATCGCTTCTTTGCGGGGGGGGGATCCCTCCTTGAGTTGAGGACGGTGAGGGGCATGGGATGGGAGAGCCTCCCCCACCTGGCTCCGAGGCGAGGGGGTGCTGGTCCCAAGCGGCGGGGACGGGGGCAGCCAGCAGCCCCCCCCCCCCGAAGTGCCTTGGCTGCGTCCTGCTGCCTCATCCGGGCAGAGGAAGGGTCGTGGAGCTCACGGAAGGCCGACCCGAGAACGAGGCCGAAGGCCAGGACAGACGGTGCCTCCCCCGGCCCGGTTCTCCCCTTCTCCCCCCCCACCCCCACCCAGACACCGCAACGAGTGCAGGGGGCACAGGGCTCCAGTTAGCCATGGGTGGCCATGCTCTCCCTGAATCACCTGGACCCCTTTTCAAGCCAGCATATGGTGGCCGGGAACCCCACAGGCCAGCTCCCGGCCACAGGCAGGAGGCTTTCGCTTTGTTCCGCCTGATCTTGCTCTGCCGCCAGTCCCGGTTCTTGCCACCATTTCTAAACCGTTGGTCCTGTCTCCTCTGCGTACCCTTTCCCTGGCTAACCCCCTCCCCTCCCCTCCCCTCCCCTCCCCGGCAGGAGCCCCTTGACCGGCGCCCTCCCCAGTTGGAGAGCCTCTCCGGCCAGGCGCAGGGGACCCGCCGGGCACCTGGTCCTCCCGGGGCCGTGCCTGGTGTGGCCAGGGCCTCTCTGCCTTTCCCTCCTCGGGGTCCCCCTTCCAGCGAAGGAAGGTGCGCTTGCCCTCGGCTCTCCCCCCCCCCCGGCCGCCCCTCCTGGTCTCTCGGGCCTTGGGCAGAGGGAAGGGTCCCATCAAGTCTCCAGGCAGCGCCAGGTTTTACCAGCCGAACTGCTGTTTTATTGCCTCCTGGATCGCTGTTTCACTGAGTGGTGTTATGATTACAGCTTCTGTTCGCTTTCATTTTCTTTTCTCTTGCCGCCTTCTGTGTTATCATCTAGAAATGTCTTATTGTTTCAAATGGGTGGGATGATTGGATCAGAAGAATGGCCTTCTTCCAGCTTTGGAGCCTGTTGCAGGATGAACCTTTGCTTCATGGGAGCACAGGACATGTCAAAGAGAAGGTGGGGTGGGGGTTTAGTGCTTTTTGGAGATGTGCCGTACCTCTTTCTTTCTTTCTTTCTTTCTTTCTTTCTTTCTTTCTTTCTTTCTTTCTTTCTTTCTTTCTTTCTTTCTTTCTTTCTTTCTTTCTTTCTTTCTTTCTTTCTTTCTTTCTTTCTTTCTTTCTTTCTTTCTTTATCCATCCATCCATCCATCCATCCATCCATCCAGCCAGCCAGCCAGCCAGCCAGCCAGCCAGCCAGCCAGCCAGCCAGCCAGCCAGCCAGCCAGCCAGCCAGCCTTTCTGCTTTAAAAGAACCAAAGGCAGCTTCTGGAGCAGACCCCTGTCCAGCCTCCTGTTCCAACCAGCCAAGGCAAAGCTACATCCAGTTATACATTCCAGTCTCCCGCCTCTGGACTTCCTCCCCTCCCCTCTGCCTCCCTCCCTCCTGGGAAGGAAACAGAGTTTAAAGGGCAGCGGGCAGAAGCGCGCAGGATGGACAGCCATCTGTCCCCAGCACAATCCAGCCCAACACACCCAGGGCGGGACTCCATCCCGGTGCTTCCTTCCCAGCTGGGCTGCAGGGGTGTGTTATGAGATATGCTCTGGTTGCATGGGTGTAGGGTGCAGGCGCCTTGTGTGCATGCTGCAGTCAGAGCACAAGTGTGCTCGGCCTCTGGGTGCCCCTCAGGCACCCCCTCCCTGGATCATCTCAGCTGGCCCCACTCCTAGAGATCTGAAGTCCTGCCTCACACATGGCTCCACGTACCCCAACCCACTGAGCTCTACCAGTTCTCAACAGGCCCTTAAAGGGGAGAGCAAACACCAGCCCCAGCTCAGTCAATGGGGGCTTAAAAGCCAAAGGATGACCTAAAGGGAGAAGGAATTAGGCTTGTGAGATTGTGGGTTCCCTTTGGAGGGGTTTAAACAACAACAACAACAACAACAAGAAGCCATGCTAACCTGTGCAAGCATTTCAGGCAAAAAAACACCACCTATGAAAAAAAAACATCTTTAAAAGAAACCAAAAGATTGTGGCACTGAGTCCACTGATTCACCTGTCAGCAATTTTTGACCTTCCCTTAAGAAAAGGCAAATAAATATTTTGGGGGGAAAATTTATAAGTGATGCAGCACATTGGTGCTGGTCTGCTGCAGTCTAAAAAACTTTTCCCCCACTTCCTCTGCCCTTCCGCCAAGGAGCAGGAGGTTATTTGCTGATATTGTGAAGTTGTTCACTCATTAAGCCACTTCATGATATTGGAAATTCCAACTGGAAGGATCTTGACCAAAGAGGATCACTAGCTCTGACGTGCCAGAGGGATGTGAGGATCACACCGAGGTCTGTGCCAAGTTTGTCCTGACAGGTCCCGCTCAGGATTTCATGGTGACCAGGCAACCTGTCTCAGCACATCATGGGCCCACCACATGCAGCAGGTATGGCTTTGTCACCGGAGGAATAAAGGATGATAGGTTTTTAGGGTTTTTTCCCCCTATAACCCATTGTTACAGTCTGATCATTTCTTTGTGAAGTTTGGCTTGATGGCAGCAGACCTTCCCTGCAGGGGTAGGAGAACCCCCGCAAATGGTACCCTCAGAGACTGGTGGATCCCCAAGGATTTCTGAATGCTCTGGGGGAGTTTCCATTTCCTTTGGACGGACGAGACCAAGTGGAAATGTTTGGCCATAATGCACAGTGACACGTTTGGTGAAAACCAAACACAGCATATCAGCAAACGCACCTCCTACCAACTGTCAAGCACGGTGGTGGAGGGGGCGACGATTTGGACCGGTTTTGCAGCCACAGGACCCGGGCACCTTGCAGGCATGGAGCCGACCCTGAACTCCTCTGTACATAGCAAAGTATTTTAGAGTCAAATGTGAAGCCATCCGTCTGATAGCTAAAGTTTGGCCGAAACTGGGTCATGCAACAGGACAGGGATCCCAAGCACACCTGCCAATCTACAGCAGAATGGCTGAAAAAAGGAAAAAATCAAGATGTTGCAATGGCCCCGTCCAAGCCCAGACCTCAACCCGACTGCAACGCTGTGGCCGGACCTTAAGAGAGCTGGGCATAAACAAAGGAGAACGGAAGTAACGTTGTAGAGAAGAGAGGGCAGGCCAGAATTCCTCCACAAGGATGTGAGAGACGGATAATGTCATCCAGAAAACGGTGGCTTCAGGTAATTATCTATGTAAGCCGCCCCGAGTGGACATGGCCTAGAGGGGTGGGGTAAAAATCCAATAAATAAATAAATAAATAAATAAATAAATAATTGCTGCTACAAGCTGTGTTTAGTCGTTTAGTCATGTCCAACTCTTTGTGACCCCATGGACCGAAGCACACCAGGCCCTTCCGTCTTCCACTGCCTCCCGGAGTTGTGTCAGGTTCATGTTGGTTGCTTCGCAGACACTGTCCAGCCATCTCATCCTCGGTCGTCCCCTTCTCCTCTTGCCATCACACTTTCCCAACATCAGGGTCTTTTCCAGGGAGTCTTTTCTTCTCATTAGATGGCCAAAGTACTGGAGCCTCAGCTTCAGGATCTGTCCTTCCAGTGAGCACTCAGGGTTGATTTCCTTTAGAACTGATAGGTTTGTGGCAGCAATCCATGAAGAAGCTACAAGCTATTGACTCATAAAGTGTACTTAGTTTTTCACACATGACTTCTCCCATGTTGGCTTTCTTTTTGTTAAATAAATCACAACACAGAGACTCTTGCAGAGTGCGGGTGGCATACAAGTCAAATAAATAAATAAATAAATAAATAAATAAATAAATAAATAAATAAATAAATGTGTTGTTTTTACCTAATTTTATCTGAGGTTCTATTTAACTAATTTTCAGACCTGCTAAGGACCAGATGACTTTTTATTATGTCCTGATCCATGAAATTGTAGAATTCAAAGAGGGGGGTATTTTGTTTTTCACATGACTGGATTTAAACCTGCCTGAGCACCAAGATCTTCTGGGGCTGAGGGCGGGGGGGGGCTCCTTCTCCCCTTCCCCTTCCCCCTCCCCCTCTGTGTCCCACCCCCTGAGAGCGGCGGCTCCATAGGTGGAGACGCACGGGAGGGCTCTTTCCTGCCATCGCGCACCCCAGCTGTGGAACGCCCTCCCCTTGGAGGCCTGATTGGCACCTACACGGGCGTCATTTTGGTGCCAAGTCAGGAGGAACGTATGGATCAGGGCCTTCACATCCCGCTGTCTAAGGAAATCACACAGCATCCTGAGAGACTCTTCCCATCCTGCTTATAACTTTTTTGAACTGTTACCATCTGGCAGAAGATATAGAACAATTAAGACTCGGACCACACGTTTTCTATATAGTTTTTATCCCAGAGCTATAATTGCAATTAATAATGAGCTTAAAGACCACCAGTAGTGAATAATTAGTTGGACTGTGTTACTTGGCCTGCGGTGTAGATGTTTGTATTTTTAGTGGGGGACTTTTAGTGGGTGGGGAGTGTTTGGGAATTTTATGTGTGCGCATGTGTCTGGTCTCTGGGTGTCTGTGAATTTCGTTGTATGTGTATATACTTACAATGACAATAAATTATTATTATTATTATTATTATTATTATTATTATTATTATTATTATTATTATTATTATTATTATTATTGGGGATGGAGGATCTCGGCCTGCTTGGTTTCTAATGTTTTAATTATTTTGCACGGATTGGCTTTAAATATCTTATGTTTTCAAATAGTTTGATGCAGCTTCACCATGTGTCCCGAGCGCCTGTGATACAGGGTGGGCTGTTTAAATGAATGAATGAATGAATGAATGAATAACATGTTCTGCTGTGAGGGGGAAACCCACGTGGGGGAGGGGAAGGATAGCAATCTTTGGGAAAGTCAATCCATTTTTAAATCTGTTTTGGTTTCGTGCTCCTCCCTCACCAGCTCAGGGCCTCGCCCTGGGTTTTCCTGACCACGTTCCCCAGAGGTCTTCGGCTGGTTTTGTTTTTCTCTCAAACCCCTCAGCGGAGGTGTTGGGGGGGGACAGGAAGGGGACGGGGGTGCCTCCCTTCAAACTGCAAACAAGCCATCTCTCTATCCAGTTACCTCACAGCCTATGCCTGCTTACCTGAGAGCAATCCCCACAGAATGCAATGTCTTGCTTCTGAGAAAGGCTGCTGCAGAATTAGAGAATTCCATTCCGAGCTTGCCCCATTTTGGAAGGCAAGGTCCGATTGAAATGGGCCAAGGGTCATTCCTTTACAACCATCATCAGATGCTTCTGCACAGCAGAAGAATTAGATCGAAAGGCACTGGGGGGGGCTTGACCCCCTCCCTACACCCCCCCTCCCATGCAGCCTCTCCCCCTCCCCATTTGAGGAGCAGCCCTGCCAGGCTGCCCTACACCTCAGTGGGTGCTGTGTGCCCTCGAGAGCAATGTATGTAAACACCCTAGTAGGGGTTTCAAGGTAAGCAACGCATCCATGGATTCTAGAAAATGAGTGGCATCTCTCTCGCGCACGCACGCACGCACGCACGCACCTTTATCAAGCCAACGAAGAACAGCCAAGTAAAGCAAAACCAGGGTACCAGAAAAGCCATGCCATCAGCCAGGAATGCCTAACCCATGTTCCCTGGAGAAGCTTCCGTGGCATCGAGCCCACTTCACACACTTGTGGGGCGGGGAGGGGAGGGGGAGGAGGCTTTTCTCATCCAAATGCAAAAGGTCCCAAGAAGGTGGTGGTTGAAACAGCCGCCCTTCAAGCCTTTTATAGTCACCATAAACTCTTAATGAGTGTTAAGACTCTTAAGGAGTGCTAAGAGTGGACAGAAGCAAAGAGTGCTGCTTATATAGTGCCCCATAGCGCTTAAAGCACTCTCTGGGTGGTTTGCAAATTAAAGATGCAGGGAACACACCTTGCCCACCCCCCCAGCGAGCTGGGTACTCATTTTCCCAACCTGGGAAGGATAGAAGGCTGAGTGAACCTTGAGCCGGCTACCTGGGATTGAACCCAGGTTGTAAGCATAGTTTTGGCTGCAGGATGGTAGCTTAACCCTCGTTAATCTTGCTGACCAGAGTAAGAGCCTGAAGGGCCCCTGTTTAGATTCCCCTGGCCCCCAACCCATCCCTGGGCCCTTTTGCTTCCCCTATAACTTGATCCGCTTCCACCGTCAGGGCCAGGCAAAGACGTCAGGCAACGGAGAGGGCATCCCATGGGCCAGAAGGCATAGGCTTCCCTTCACAAACTTTTATGCTGAGAAAGCCTGTTTGTCCTGAAGATGCTCGGTTGGCTTTGCTGGAACGGCAAAAGCAGGAGTGGCAGGAATAGAGAAGACCAGAAGGGATTGTGAAGAGGATCTCAGAAGGATCTCTCCAGACTGGGAGAACGGGAGGCAAAATGGCCAATAGATTTCAGTATAAGACAATGTAAAGTAATGCACTTTGGGGCAAAAAGTATATCAAAACTTTAGTTAGTTCTTATCTTAGGGCACTTCACATCCAAGAGTTGTGCTGGTTGCATAACGGCGCGACAGAATTCCGTATATTTCTCTCTCTCTCTCTCTCTCTCTCTCTCTCTCTCTCTCTCTCTCTCTCTCTCTCTCTCTCTCTCTCTCTCTGTGTGTGTGTGTGTGTGTGTGTGTGTGTGTGTGTGTGTGTGTGTGTGTGTGTGTGTGTGTGTGTGTGTGTGTGTGTTGCAGCCTCCCTGCCTGACTGCAAGATCTGTTCTCTCCTCCCATCCTGAAAGGACAGGAAGGAGGTTTCATGACCCTCCTGTCAGGAAGGAAGGTTTGTGGAGCTGAGTCAGCTGAAACACGGCAGGCGTGGGGGGGGGAGGGTGTCAGAGGAGGTCTTGGGGGGGCTTCTTGGGCTCCCCTTCCTGCCCCCTCGTGCCCTCTGTGTGTGTGTGTGTGTGTGTGTGTGTGTGTGTGTGAGAGAGAGAGAGAGCACATCCACACACTGCCTCAGGGGTGTCGCTCCTGGGGACACCTGGCTGGTTTGCCAGCCTCGCCTGGTAAACCAGCCAGGTGTCCAGCAGGACTGTGGGGCTGGGGTGTGGGGTGTGTGAGAAGGGGGGCTGCCATGATTGTCCTCTCCTCCTGCAGCCACAGGGAGTCCTGCCCTCTGTGCTGCCCCACCCCAGCTGCCACCACTCTGCAAGCCCACTACTGTATTTTCTGACAGCTCTTCTTACTCCCAGAGGCAGGAAGGAAGGCTTCTAGTCCAACCCCCACCCCAACCCCACAACCTGGGCTCTTTCGCTCTACGGTCGGTCCTTGTCTTCCCCCATCTCTGACACAATAGGAGGGACCAGCCTCTGCCCCCCACATTTGCATCCCATGATGCCTGCCTGGATTCCTTAACACACCCTCCCTGGTCACGGACGTAGCACGCCTCACTGGAAAGCCTGCACCCAACCAGAATGGGGTCTGGTGACCCCACAGAGAGGGGCTCCCAGGGAAGCCATCTGCACTTCGCCGGACTGATGATATCGGAACGGCTGGGCAAGCAGCTTGGTGGCCAGAATTTCCAGGCAGCTTGGAAGGCCAAACATCACTGAGGAAATGGTGCTTTCCTCATGGCAACCCCACAACGTTTCAAGGTGGCTCCTTGTCAGACAGGAGGGCGGTTTAAAGCCCCCTCCTGGTGGGTTTGCCTTTGGGGGGGCCTTTTTTCCAAGTTTTCCGGAGCCAACCGCAAGGTGCCTGTGGACCTTTGGATTCAGCCCTTTTGCCTAGAAGGACCATCTCGCTTTTGCAGCAGGAGGCATACTGAAAACCGCTGACTGTTTGCTGTGAACCCTGAAAGATCCCGGCTTCTTGTGAAGTCATACAAAGTCATGTGTTGCACTTGGAGTTGCCAGAAAGGCAGGTGGGAGAAGATGCTCGTCCTCGACATGCAGCTTCCCTCAAGATGTAACACCTTCAAGACATTATCACCATAGCAAGGGTTAATCTTGAGGGGTTTGTTGGCAACAGGGGAGGCCCTGCAGGAGAGCCAGCTTTGGCTCATGGGGGAGCTCTGCCCTGATTCTTGAGATGTGGGGGGAAGGCTGGAACAAGAGCCCAGCACCAACAGAACCTGCAGGCTTTGAAGCCCTGGCGATGAGCAGGTCCTCTGAGAGCCCAGAGCGTCCTCCTGCAGCCTTAGAGGAGGGAGGGCTAGGTCAACTTGCTAAAACCATGGGTAACTGTAATGGTCTTCTTTGTGGCTTTCTTCCTCGCTCAGGGCACAGAAGGGAAACCTAGCTTTGCCACAGAGGGAGGTCAGTCAGAGGGAGAGACAAAGAATAAATAAGAAGACCAAAAAGATGTGGGGACAACCAAGGTATGAACTTAGAATTACACTCCTGAAATGGGACGCAGGATCCTTCCCCTTAAGTTTTTAAGTTGCTAGTTGATTTCTGCTCTGTTTTGGATTATTTTCAGCCTGGCTTTTCTTTTCTTTTCTTTTCTCTTTTCTTTTCTTTTCTTTTCTTTTCTTTTCTTTTCTTTTCTTTTCTTTTCCTTCCTTCCTTCCTTCCTTCCTTCCTTCCTTCCTTCCTTCCTTCCTTCCTTCCTTCCTTCCTTCCTTCCTTCCTTCCTTCCTTCCTTCCTTCCTTCCTTCTTTCTTTCTTTCTTTCTTTCTTTCTTTCTTTCTTTGGAAAGTGTGGGGTAGTGACTGGATGAAAATGCCCCTCTTTCAATTCTGACGTTCTTCCAGGCCAGCCCCTTTCCCTGAGCTAGACCTTAAGGCTACAGGGATACCTTCTCTCTTGTCCTTCTTCTACTTCTTTGTTTCCCCCCTCTTTTTTACATGGACCTTTTAATTTCCCTTCATTTAGTTTGTTTCACTTGGTTTAATCCTGTTTATTCATTCCACAAAGTCACAGGTACAGTATAAACAAGCACTCCGAGGGGCTCGCTCCATAAATTCCTGTGTGCCTCTCAAGACAGAGACCAGGGCTTTTCACCTCAGTCTCTCTCTGGATGTGATCAGACAACCAGAGAGGATTGGGTCTGATCGTACTGGAAAGGGTCGCTTTGCTGGGAGGGATCTTCCTTGAAATAACCCTTCCCTCCATGTGGGAATCATTCCAGCCCAGGCCCCCAAAAAGGAGTTATCCAAAAAGGTCCAGCTGGGTCAAGCAGGAGTGCCTTTCTCCCCATGACTTGTGGGGTCGCTGGGAAACAGGGAGCACCAGACCGCTCTGCAAGCCATCCAAATTGTGATTGGTTTCCTGTGCGTTCCCACCCTTAGAAGGGATATAGGAAATCGGGTTCACTTTTCCACAAACCACGTTGACTTTTCTTCCACAAGACTTAACAGGGATCTCGAGATCCCAAAGAAGAGAGATGGGTTGTTTTTCTGCATAAAAGCAAGGGAAGTCCTGACAACGGTCAGCAGAGAAGCTGCTGTTTCATGAGCTTAAAGCCTAGTTACACCCTTGAACTGGTAGGATCAAGAAGAGGCAGCCTGTCCTCTCACCAGTTTCTTTCAACAACAGAAATCCAGCCAGCTCTCCTTTCGGGAAGCCCATCAGCCTTCATCAGCCTCCTTCTGATTCTTGAGACTTCTCCTCTGCCCTCGTAGAAATCTGTGCTCAGCCTGGCTGAGATCAGATCCCACCGGAGCATCTCCAAAGTCTTCCTTACAGAGTGAGCAGCCACCCAAAGTCACCCAGTGCTTTAGGGCTGTTCACTTCATGTTACTTTTGCCAGTGAAATTCACTGGGCAGGCCTGATTTTCTGTGAAAAAGCTGCACCATCTTGTGGTTCAAAATTGCAGGTTCATGTTTTTCCTTCCCTGCTAATGCTTTCATTTTTCGCTCCAGCTTTCTTCGCCTCTTCGTCTCTCACAAGCAGGATGACAAGCCATTGCTTTCCTGCTGTACCTTTTAAAGACATTCCTCAAACTAATTTTACTCTACAGTTAAGAGTGACTTAACCTCTTTCCACACGAAGGCTGAATTCATTCTCCCAGATGTTTGGGGTGGGGAGCGGGATAAAAAATTGTCGATATTTGAGGCTTAAAACTGTTCCTGCTGGTATCTACGTCTCAGGAAAAGCCTTTTCGGACTTTGGAAGCAGGAAGATCTCCTCTTCCTTGGCAAAACTTGGGAAAATGACCAAGCGACAGAAGCACCAAAAGGAAGGGTGAGTGGATTTCGGGGGGGGGGGCGCGAAGACTCCAAGGAAGCTCCAAGGAACCTCCTCCTCCCTGACCCACTGCCATCCTGTTCACCCGAGGCTTTGCAGAACCAGACTTCCCTTAACATTTTTGGATGGAAGCATACAAACCAAAAGTGTTACCCCCTGAACCCTCATGACAGGGGCGGGGGGCAGCAATTAGCCCGTCAGCTAAAGCAACCTCAGGAAGCTGCTCCAACTCTCTGAGCCTGCCTGCCCTTCGGCCCTGGCCAAACCAACCAAACCCTCCTCATCCAATGGGGGGGGGGGTTTGCCCCAACTGCTTCCCACCGCTGGAATCCAGACTCCCTTGTAAAAGCGGGACTTCAAGCAGCCAGTCCTTCGCCCAGATGGGCCTCGCATGCCAGAGTGGCCACGAACTGAAACCACAGGGTGTGGCGCCAGCGCCAGGCCCCCAGCGCCCTGGCTTCCCGGCTGCGCTTGAACTGCTGCTTCTACAGAAATGAGGGCTGCTGCCACACCGACGGCTCCTGTGGAATTGCTATAACTTGTTTACTCATTTTTAAAGGCAGAATCGTTGCTCAATCGCGGCTTCCTCTTTGGCACAGCTGGAGGAATGAGCAGAAACTGGCCTTTTGCTGCTTTTTAATACTTCCCTCCGCTGTTTAAAATAGGGCAGGGGAGAGCACAGTCAATAAAATTCAAAGGAAATGTAAGTTGACCGATGGAGGGACAATTAATCATTAAGCCCTTCAACTGCACCGAACAGGAAGTGATCAAGCCTGCCAGGCGGAAGCTGCTAATTAATATTGCAGAGGGCCTCTGCTGAACAGGACAAACCCTGGGATGGCCATCAAACGGGCAGCTGTGCAGAACCACCAGTGCTATCCCGCTCTGCTCTGCTGTGTGTGGGCAGGCAGCGCCTCAGCAGCACTTCAGGACCTCATTATGGATGCAACCTACAGTTTCTATGCTCTGAATTAGTACCTCAACCTGGTTGGAGACTCACGAATCCTCCTACAGCCGGGCTGGTGGACAACTAGAGAAGACAGAACCCAAGATGCTCCTGGCAGGCTGCAACACCGAGCGGAACCTAACACCATGACAGTCATCCTCCTCCATGGTTCTCCTTTGACATTCTTGTGGATCCATGAGCTTCACACTGAATTTGGATTGCCGTTGCCTCTAGGTTTCTTTTTGTTCATTTTTAGTATTTATGTAGTTGTGGGTGGTGGGTGGGTAGTTGCTATCTATTGTTATCCATCAAGAGTAGTGCCTTGACATTAGATGGGCAGGCTAGATATGTAGTCAACCAACCAAGGTAAACACAGAACCCAGAATTTAGCTACAGATAAAGTAAATGGCTTACAAATTTATCTATTTATTTTAAATATTTTACCCCATCTTTCTCCTTAAAAAGGATCCAAGGAAGCTTACATTATTAAGAGACAATATTTAATGCCAAAAATAATAAGTATGTAAAACACTACAAAGGATCCAACAAACACCACTCTGAGAAATGATAGACAAACAAACAATACTAAAAACACATTGAAAGCAGTAAGGCACAACAATCCATTGGGGGGAAAAACCCCACTCAGACAGCCAGTCACTCCGAGAACCCTTGCCTAAAAAGAAAGGCCTTTGCCTGTTTTCAGAAGGACAAGTAAAGACGGGGCCAGGCTGGCCTCCAGTGGGAAGGAGTTCTGGACTCTGGGAGCAGCGACGGAGAAGGCCCTCTCCCGTGACCCCCACTAAACGGGCCCCTGTGAAGGTGGTGGGAGCGAGAGAAGGGCCTCCCTCGCCTGATGACCTTCACACTCGAGTAGGCTCCTAAAGGGAGATGAGGTCGTCCATTGAGGGCTGCATAGGTTAAAACTAGCCCTTTGAATTGTGCCTGGAAACGGACTGGTACCCATCGCCGTGGGTTCGTGTGATCCCTGTAACCCCATGCAATCTGGCTGCCACGCTCCGGAGCCGCTGACGTTTCCTGACACTTCTTGAATGGGATCAAGGAAGGAGACCTTCTTGGGCAGCAGAATCTCTCAGAAGGATCCGGGAGTTAGTTACAGAAGCTCAAACAGCCGCCGCCACCGTGGGCTCCGTCCGCAAAAGCCATTGTGTGCCAGCTGCGCCTGTTAGGGTGTGGCACTAGGTCCAGTTCAGAATGCCACGTTTTACAAAGGACATGAACAAATCGCAAAGCACTCCCATAAGGATGCTTTGTTGGGGGTTTGGAGGTTGGGAATCAAGTCCTGGGAGGAATGAGTGGCTGGAAAATTCAGGCTCTGTTTAGCCTGGGGAAGAGAAGGTGAAGGGGAGATGATGGGAGGGGTGTGTCTTCAAAGGGAGAGGGCCAGGGGTAAGTGCTCGCCCGCCTCCCCCACCTCATCCGTGGCAGCTCCCCTCCTTTTTAATGACCTGAGCCTGAACATCTGTCTCATGAAATTCACATTCAGGGTAGGAGTCTCTGAAACAATGCGAGGAGAAAAAGGGGGACTGTACAAGGAAAGAGGCGGGCTAGATTTTGAACCAAAACATGAAGTCCAAGAAAATTAATCTTTAAATATAAGAGGCCGAGCTGACTTTCTACGTTTGTGTTCATTGCAGAGCACCGGGGGGGGGGGGGGGGAGAGGTTCCTGCACCAGGAGTGCCATTTTCAAGAAGGCAAGTGAAGCAGGTATGAGGGGGTAAAGCAAACTGAACATTGAAAACTAACAATGAACAGTGTCCAGATGGCCGTCCCCGCAGACTGCTTAACCAAGTTCTCCTCTGGCATCACCTTTCGAGTGGTTAATGCCCCCTCCCCCGTCAGCTTTCTTCACTGTCCAGTGTTCACCCTCAGGCAGAGGCCTTTCCCTCAGTCCAACAACCCCACAAGTGAGCTGGGTGGTGGGGGAGACAGAGGAGAGAGGGCCTTCTCTGTGGCTGCTCCCAGACTGTGGAACCCCTTGCCACTGGAGGCCAGTCTGGACCCATCTTTGTGGTCCTTCTGCAAGCAGCAAAAAGACCTTTCTCTTCAGGCAAACCTTCCCTGAGTGACCGGCTGCCTGAGTGGAGGTTTTTAAGCGGCTGGTTCTGCCTTACTGCTTTGAATGTGTTTTCGGTGTTGCTTTTTTTCGCCCCACTGGTTTTTAGTGTGGTGTTTGTTAGTTCGGTCTTCTTCATGTTCAACTGCAGTCCTGCTCTGTCCCTTTCTTCTTTCACTTTTCCCCCGCCCGTCTTTTCAAGTCCTTCTGCCTCTCTTAGAGAGAAGCCCTTTCTCTTCAGGCAGGCTAAGAAAAGGGTTCTAAAATGGGCTGGCTTGTGTCTTTCTTGTTTTTTAAATACATTTTATTAATTTTTAAAGGAGATTTGAATCATGAGGTTTATTTGTAATGTGTTCTCGAAGGGATCCGATGGCTGTTGTAACGTTTATTGATTTATTAATGTAAGGCTTATTTTCCTCTTATTTTAAAATCTTTGTTCATACTGTAGCTTCCAAAGGTGGCCTCTTTAAGGACGGAATGGTAACCTTTGAAAGGACCAGGCCCGAGAAATCCCACGACGGATCTTCTGCCCCCACCCCCCTTCCCGCCCCTCCTGCTTCGGCCGGATCCGGCCCGGCTGCCCCCCCCCGCACGCCCCCCCCGGGACAGGAGGCCCCTTTGCCCGCAGGAAATACCCCCCCCCGCCTGTCCCAACGGGAGCTTCTTCCCCACCCACGCAAAATCCCCCCCCCGGACACGTCCGGCATCAGGGACGCCCATATTCCGCCCCCCTTCCCCACGAGCACCACCAGGCGCGCTCCCGCGGCTCGTCCTTCTCGCAGGGGGCGCGTCCAAGTCCGGGAAGAGCTCTTCACCATAGAGAAGGGAGGCCGGCGGGCAGAGCGGCGCCAGCGCGGGCCGGAAAGGCGTCCTTTCGTGCGTGCGGCGTTTCCTGCGGGGCCCCTCCCTGGTGGCGCGACTCTCTCGCCCCGACGGAAGCCGGGAAGGACGTGGCTCCAGGTTGACCCAAGCGCCAGGTGAGGAGGGGGGGCGGCGCGGTTAGAGGACGGGTGTTTTTTTGTGTTTTTTTTTTTGCTCGGCGCGCCCCCTCCTCCCGGCTGACGGCTTTCCCTCCCCAGGATGGTGACGGACGTGCAGCTGGCCATCTTCGCCAACATGCTGGGCGTCTCGCTCTTCCTGCTGGTCGTCCTCTACCACTACGTGGCCGTCAACAACCCCAAGAGGCAGGAGTGAGCCAGCGAGCGAGCGCGGCCCGCCCCTCCCCCGCCAGGTAAGCCCCCCCTTCCTCGGCTGCTTTCCCTCCCCGGGGAGGGGGGACGCCCCCCCGCCGGCCTGTCCCCCCCGCCCCGCCCCTCCCCTCGCCAACGGTCCCAGCCGCTCAGCCTTCTCCCTTTCCTTGGCAGGGACGAGACGAGACGAGCCGGCCCTCCCGACCGACCGCCCTCCTGATGGCGCCCCCGCCCGCCCCAGCCTCCCGCCCGCCGGACGAGGCCCCCCGGGACCGGCCCCGAGGGCGCCCCCCGCCTCCGCCTCCGCCGGCCCGCTCGCACCGCGCGGCAGCACGCTTTTTGCCAAACAAGATTTATTGATAGAAACGCGTGACGAGAGCATCTCCTTTCAAAAATAGCGTCGGTCCAACCGGGTAGCCAAGGGGGGGCGGCGGCGGCGGCGGCTGCACAAAGGTCCCCCGGGGTGGGGTGGGGGGGCGGAGGGTCGAGGCCGGGTCCCCCCCCGCCGCCGCCGCCGCCGCCCTTCCTCCTGGGGTCTCGGGTGCGCGGGGCCCGGCGGCGGGAGCGGCGGCCTCGCCCCAAAGAGCCGCTCCGGCTGGGAGCGCGGGCGAGGCTGCCTCTGCTGGTCGGGCGCCCGGCGGCGAGAGGCTGCCTCCGCGGGTCTCCTCGGCGCCCCCCCCTGGGGGACTTGCCGCCGCCGCCGCCGCCGGCTGGTGCCTGGCCTGCTCTGCTGCAGGGGCCGGGGGCTGCGGCGGCGGGGGCAGTAGTAGTTCCTGTGCCCGCTGCCGCCGCCTCCTCCTCTTCCTCCCTCTCCCCCGCGGCGAGTCAGGCCTCGGTGCAGAAGGAGAGGATCTTGTGGTAGGTGAGCTGGGGGGACGGGGCTCGGCTGGCCAGGTGCTGCAAGACAGAGAGAGGGCGATCCGGCTCAGGGGGCAGCACCAGCGGAGCCCCCGGGCCCCAGGGCTGCGGCTTCACCCAGGAGGGGGGCCAGGGGCTGCTGCCGCCTCCCAAGCAGAGGCTCGAGGGGAGGGGGGCAGTGGGGGCAGCGGCAGAGCGGCCCGCTCCCCCTACCTCGTCCAGCAAGACCTTGGAAGGGTTGCACAGAAAAAGCGGCTCTTCCCTCTGCCCGGCTGCCCTGAGCTCTGGCACGTCCAGCGGGAACTCTGCAGCAGGAAGAGGAGGAGGAGGAGACAGGAGAAGGGGATGCATCCAAAGAGGCCTCTGCCGGACACACACAGCGAAGGGGGCGAAGGCGCGAGGCCGCTCTCTTCCCCCCTGCCAAAACCCACCTGGCAGCGAGCTCTGTGCAGGCAGCTGGGAGGCAGCGGTGGCAGCGGCGACGGCGGCGCACTTCCACACGTGGAGGCCCAAGCGGTCGCTGCTGGTGCTGCTGTGAAGTCTGAGCAAGTGCTGCGCCTGCCCGGCTGGCCTCCGGCGGATGGGGATCCGGCTGGGCCGAGGCATCAGTATCTCCAGGCTGTGGGAAGAACACGGGCTGGAGGAGAAAGCTGGGAGCCTCTGGCAGGGGGCAGTACATCTTCCAGAGGACGGGGCTTCTGCCAGCGGCACCAAAAGGGGGTAGCAGCCCCCAGCTTCACACCCACCCACCCGCCAGTTTTTCCTCTGTTCTGGTTGTTACCTGGGTGTTTCTGGTAGCTTCTCACTTTTCAGCCGCCTTGAAAAATTCTGCAGAGGAAGAAGAGCATCCAGGTGAGGGAGACCAAACCAGCCATGGATGCAGCGTGGGGGTGGGGGTTTCCTGAGCAAATGCAGGCGTGAGTGGTCCTCTGTGGTAGAACAGGGGCCGAGGCTAGCTCTGGAGTTGGCCAGGTTGGGAGAGCTGCAAGCCATTTGGGGAAGCTTAGCAGAGGGCCACCCATAATCCCCCAGCCCAGGGGTCTGCTGCCTCTTACCTGCAGCAGGGCTAAGCCACAGGATGGTGGTTTTAGTTCCTCAAGGGAGTGCTCCATGTTCTGCAGTCCGTGGCCAACAACGGCGGTTGCCGTGGTCCCCTTGGCAAGTAGGCTGCTGCAGCTGGATCCTGCAGGACCGGGAGAGGGAGATCAGGGCCTCGGATGGAAACCAGCAGGGCTGGGAGCTCTCGCAAGACTGATGTCAGTAGCCAGCCTGCAGAAGCCCTCGCCCCGCCCCCTTCAGAGACCAGGTGGTGGAGACCATGGCAAGGTGAGCTTGGAAGGGGACACTCAACGGCCAAGAAGCCCCCGCCCACCCCCTGTCCTGAGGGCTTCTTGGCTGTTCTCCTTAGCGGCATCATCGCTTGAAGAGAACGGCTCTCCTTTGTGAGGGGGCAGCCAAACTTCCATCAGGCCCAGCAAGGAAAGGGGCTGAACCTCCGGGGGGGGGCATGTCAACATGTCAGAACTCTGTTTTCAAGACCAAACAGGGGAGGGTGGACAGAAGTCTGCTGAGCAGGGGCCAGAGCAGGAATCCAGCAAACCCCAGCCATCTTGTCCCACAAAGAAAGTTAAAGCAAATGAGATCTGTTCTAGTTCAGAACACAACAGGATGGGAGGGACTCTGTTTCCATCCCAAAGCACGGCAGAGCATCAAAATCCAAGCATCTCTCCCAAGCCGGTGGTATATTCTGTGTGTATCAGAATACAGTCTGGCTGCTGGACTTTCCTCCTTCTCCTGCCCGACTTCCCCCTCTTCTAGGCTTCGTCCATGGGTCCAGGGCAAAGGCAAGGCCAAACGGGGCCTTCTCTGGGGCTCTGTGTGGCCACAGTCACAGCATGGCTCCTCCGGGCAGGGCTGACTGGATAGCAAATCCAGCAGAGAAACTCTGGACATTTCTGAGCAGAGTTAAGCAAACATTTTTAAAAGGGGGAGTCTGTGATAGAAAAAAACCAAGATGAAAGGTTTCTTGTGGGATCTTTAAAAGTGATCCTGCCAAGGTCTTTGGGTGTGTGTGTGTGTGTGTGTGTCTGTTTCCTACTCAAGATGGTTTGGAGGTACCAGAAGGTAGACTGTTTGTCAATGCAAGTTGGAAAAGCTGTTGCTCAGTTAACACCAGGTTTAGTAAAAGAGTTTGTTTTATAAGGCAAGGTCATAAATCTTTTGGGATAATCTCTGCTTTGAAACAAGCTGAGCATTCTGGAGTGCAGGAGCTTTCCCAGCTGGCCTTTGACTTCTTGGGAACCTTCAGGTCACACAGTGGGAGCTAAACAGCGTAGCTGTGACAAAAGGCCTCCAAAATTATAATGCTGGAGGGATGCCAAAGGCCACTGCGCTGTGGTGAATCAAAGAATCAGCTGTGACTGGGAATGTGCCTCCCCCATGCTGACCGGGAGGTATGGCCATTGTAAGCGAAACCTCTTGGAAGGCAGAGTTAGACATGTGCTCAGGCACCGCCTGCAGTTTTGTGGTGATGAGCAGAGAGACCCTGTGGGAGGGAGGGAGGGAGGCAGCCACCCTTCCTGGTCCCGTCAGAGGCAGGATCGGATGGAGGGAAATGGCAGGCAGGCGGGCGGGCGGGCAGGCAGGTGCTGCCACAGTAGGGTTTGCTCCGGCTCCCACAGAGAAGATCCAGCCGCAGCCACTCACTCCTGGTTCTCCTTGGGATCGCTAGTTAGTTTGGGCACAAGGGAGGTCAAGCGAGTGTCCACTTTGGAAAGCCAGCAGGCCTGGCCATGGGCAGCCCCTGGCCGTGGTTTGCTGCTTGCTCAAGGCTGGTCTGACAGGCACCGGCCCTCATACAGCAGAGGCTGAGATCCTCACTGCCTCCTGACTTAGGGTGGGGCCTGTTGAGGACAGGCTCTGTGGGCATACACACCTGTCCCATGGAGGGTGGCTGGGAGGGCACAGGTGCCCAGGCTGGGAGGCAGCTGGAGGCCAGCAGCTGTCCGGGCAGAGGAGGGGAGTGGTGCTGAGGGCACCGGGATGCTGTTCATTGCTGCCCGCAGCAGGGTCTGGTGTGGGTGGCGCCGCTTCTCCTGGGCATCTGGGGAGAAGGGACAAGCAGAAGGCCTGCACTGAGAGGGGTGAGGGCCATCCCCCCCTCATTTCTGAGCACCCTCCCACTGTCTGTGGGTGGCAACAGAACTGAGAGCACAGACCTTGAGATCCCTTGGCCCTCGGCACCTGCCGCCTCGCCTCCAATCACGAGAGCCTTTTGGAGGCCAAGAATTGCGCAGCAGGAAGCACAACAAAGGGCAACCCAATGGGGGCTGCTGCGGAAAGGGCCTGCCTGGATCGGTCCAGGACAAAGTGGCCGCTCTCTGCTTCCTCGCTCCAGAGCCCATCCTGCCCCTGCAGCGAGGCCAAGGCCTCAGCCATTGCCAACCATGCTGGGACGGGGGCACCCCTGCTCCCCTACAGCATGGTGCTTCCCCTGTACTCTGGTGCGGCTTTCTGGTCCTCAGAGAAAGAAGCCAGCCAGCCAGCAGCTGGGCCATGGGAGGGAAGCCTTTCCACAGTCCTGGGACCCAAGTGGTGGCAGCAGGACCCTCTCTGGGCTGCCCCTGTGGGAGGACGGGGAGGGGGCCTGTGGCTGCCACTTGCGCCCCCAGAAGCACAGTGTGTGTGTGTGTGTGTGTGTGGTGGGAGTTAAATGGGAGGGTTCGGTTTGGCATGGAGGAGCCAGGCACAACGGGGAGCTAGCTCTATGCGTCAGGTTGCTTTCCATCCAGGGGCAGAACAGCCGAGAGGCTGCCGTGTCAGAAGAGAGCTGGCCAGAGAGATGGTCCTTTGGCTCTCCCACCTCCTACTGGGGTGGGGTGGAGAGAGAGAGAGGCAACCCCCTCCCCCCCCACACAGACACAAACACACACTTCCTGTCCCTCTCTCTTCACCTGATTTTCCAAGAGAGGGGGCAGTGGCTCTTCCTCTGTGGAGAGCACAGCAAAGGCCTTGGCCCCCCCTGCCCGCTCGTGCCGGCCGCCTGAAGCCTGGGGTGGCTGGCCTCGGTTCAGAGAGGAGGGCGGGAAGCTCAGGTGGACAGAGGGGCACTTTCACCAGACAGGTGGGCTTTGCTGTGGAGCTCTTTTATTTCCTGACAGAGACTGAGAGAGAGGCAAACGAGGGTCTTTCAAGGGCGGCAGCACCACAGCCTTGCCCACATCCGCCAGGTCGCTCTCAGGACAGAGCCCCCCGGACGCTTACCTCGCACCAGGGCCAGCACCCGCGAGGCCCCCTTTGGAGGGCTGTGGCCCAGGCCGCCCAGGGGGGAGGTGGGGTGGGAGCAGCTGAAGGTGAAGCTGGGCGAGGCCTTGACCGGCAGGGCTGCCTGCTGACCGCTGCTGCCACCCCCCTGGCTGAAGCTCCTGGTCCGGCAAAGAGAGTTCTCGGAGGTGGAGGCAGAGACCCCGCTAGAACAAAAAGGAAAGCTTGGCATCAGGTCCCAGGGGCTGTTGGCGGGCGGAGTGTGCCCTGACCTCTGGCCGGCCAGGTGCAAAGGCTGGCTTTCCAGGTCTGGACCCAAGGCAGGCTGTCCGTCCTCAAAACCAGCCCCCAGACTTCATGGCAACTGAGCCAGAGTTGGTGCAAATGGCTGTGAAGCTCACAGGCAGTTCCCTGACCCCTGCTGCTGCTGCGTGGCAGAATGGTGGAGCGAGCAGCTTCTCCAGTGCTGGCCGCCAGCCCTCCTCCACCTGGAACCCACAGAAACAAGACTCTTCAGGTCCTTCCTCTGAAACCGTTGCCAGTCTGAACCCGGCCGCCGCCCGTTCTGCCCACTCCGGGATCCTGCACTGTGCTTCAGATTGGCCCTGTTACGTCACACACCCCCAACGGCCCCTGGGATTAGACTGCAGGCCAGTCGAAGCCCCTGCACCCTACCGTCCGTGTCCTTGGCAGGGCGGTGGGCTTGGGGCCCTCTAGGGTAACAGTGCACTGACCGCAAACGGCAGCCTGGAGCCTGACCGTTACCTAGCGGGATGTTTCCTGCAGGCAGCCACAGCCTTTCTCCCCGCGGAAGGTACAGCTGGGAGCTCCAGAAGACAACTGGAGACGCGCCATCAGCAGAGGCCCAGCAGGGGCCGCTTGATCCTAGGGGAGTTCAGGGCTTGACTCTGCCCCCTCCTCCCACCGGGGAGGTGCCCCTACCCTCGCCACTTACTTGCCCCCCTTGGGCGGAGTCTTGGTCCCCTTCCTTCGAGAGCAGCCTGCCACACCCCTCATGCTGCGCACATGCTTCAGCATCCAGGCACGCAGATTGCTAAGGCAACTGTGTTCAGAAAGGATGATCCGTGGCCAGGGGTTGCATTCTGCCATGTCCAGAGCGGCGACAGCCAAGGCCCTTCCAACCTGTGGGCAGAGAGAGGGTCAGCGCACTCTTGTCACCGCTTTGCAAAGGCTTAGAGACATTATTGAAGGCCAGGCCGGGCTGGGCTCCTGGTGCTGATGGAAGAAAGCCAGACGGCTGCCTGGCCCTCCAGTGGCCACTGGCTCAGTCTCCTTGGCGGGGTGGGGGTGGGGGAACTTGCAGGAGGTCTCCTCCCAGACCGTCACAGAAGTCATTCCCTGCCTGTGTCCTGGTCAACTGCTGGTTGTCATCTGCTGGGAACCCCCCCCCCCCGGCTGACAGCCTACCCCCAGCGAGGCGCTTGTGAGGCCACCCTTGGCCCTTCTTGGCCTACAAAGTAGAAGCGGTCGCTTTCAAAGGCCTCTCAGCAGGCATCTTGCTGGGCGACACGCACGCACACATGCACACACAGAAGGGGAGGGGGTGCAGCTACCTGCTCAAAGAGCTCCACTGTGTATTTGGAAGGGAACGCTGGGAGGGGCGGAGGGGTCGCCCGCCCGTTATCATGACAGGCCGCGGGAATGACATTGACGGACCGCCCGGTGTTGTAGTTGCTTTCCAGGGTGTAGCTGGAAAACGGGAGATAAAAGGGTGAAAGTGGCAGCGCAGGGGCTGGTAGGAGAATGGTCCGTGGCCGGCCCTCTGAAACAAAATCTGCTCTGCACCGCCTGCCCCATCTGCCTCAGCCCCTGCCACACGACAGCCGCCCTCCTCCCTTCTGAGGGCAGCGTGGGCCTCTGGGCTTCCTTGTGACCAGGGCACACACGGCCAGAACCCACCACGGAGTCAGGCCAGGCCGGGTGTGGGCCTGCCCCCCCCCCCCGGGGCTTGTTCTTCCAGGGCTTCCCTCTAGCTCGGCCCCAGTCTGGTGGGGATGGAAATGTGTGCCTGTTTCTGAGGCCACCTGGAGGTGGGGTGGGGGTGTCGGGACAGAAGGGCTACAGTGAGGCAGAGGCTTTGCATACCTGTGAATAATGCCCAAGGCCTTGTAGATGGCCACGCGCCCACTGCCCTCCTTGGACTGCCCGTCCCGCTTGTCTTTGGCGTACATGTTCTTCTCGGAGAAGTTGCAGCCCGTGAAATCAAAGTGAGCCGAGTTCAAGGAAATGAGCTTTGGGAAGAGCATGTTTTCCACCTGCAAGATCAACCTGAAATGCTGATGGGGCCTCGGGTGGAGAAAATGTGTGCGGCCGTGCTGGGCACTGAGGGGTGGCCTTCGCTTGGGCACGGCTGGCCAGGAAGGTGCCCCCCCAGCCTACCAGGAGGTGCCGCTCAGAGGCAAGGCCCAAGGGGTGGCTCTCTAGTCCAGGCCTGCCTTCTCCTCCCACAGTGGCTGGTGAGGGAGCGGGTGAGCCAAGACAAGCCCATCTCCTGCTTTTGCTGGTGGACGCCCTGTTGTCGGGGGCCCCGGGGGAGGGGGTCTTGCACAGGCACCCAGTGGAGCATGTACAAGAGCTCCAAGAAGCTGAAAAACTGGAACGGGACAGGAAGCACCTTCAACGCCCTGCTGCAAGGAGGTGTCTCCTCAGCCTCCCTGAAGACAGCAAGTGTGGGTTCAAAGTTTAGAACGGGCTCAGGAAGCGCCTGGTGGGCCCCTCACTCTGGGAGGGCTACAATCTTGACATCCTCTGGAAGTTGGGCAGTGTCGCAAAAGCTTCCAGAGACTTCCCAAGGACTCGTCAGGACGCCGCATCGCGGAGGCTCAGGTGTTTGCTGCCAAACCAGATGGACTCAGAAACGGCTGGGCCTGGGGGTGTTCAGAGGAGGGCCACAAAGCCATGCCTTCCCACCACCATCCAGGTGCCCGGGAAGGCTCTTGGGTGGGCAGGTCGCAAGAGCTCCATCCCCCGGCCAGATGGTCTCCTGACCACCAGCCCTTCCGCCTCACCAGGGCCTCACACCGGTTTGTCTGCACTCTCCCCACCCCATCCCACCCCGTTCCTGAACCCAAGTAGCCTCCAAGGGCCCTTACTGTTCCTGCACTGTTAGGCACCAAAGGACAATGGAGCTGGAAGCCGTTGGCTCCAGCCCTGCCTGCCAATTTCCACGCCAGCAGCCCATCTGAAACTAGCTAGGTAAGGGGGTGAGTTATAAGGGGCGCCTATAAACTCACCACCTTCAGAGCACCCACTCTTCCAGGAAGGGATGCCCAATCCCCAGCATGCCCTGCCCAGCTCCTAAATGGGACCGGCCTGTGATTGTCGCAGAGAACACGAAACCCTCAGCCGCTCCCGACTGCACAGCCCCAGCATGGAACCTGAAGTGCCCTGGAACACGCTGAGGGTGATCCCGTGCCAGGCCTGAGGTCACCCTGTAGAGGCCAGAAACGGAGCCTGCGGGGGGTGGGGTGGGGTGGAAAGGATACCCACTGGCAGACTCTCCTCCCCGCTCACCGCCTTGCATCCCCCTTGCCTGCTGAGGCACAGAAGCGCCTGGCAGACACCTGCCCTTTCTTCTCTTTCTCTCGCCCAGGCAGGTCTCTGTCAGCTCTCCGCTATCACATCGGGGCTGAACAGGCACCCAGTATGGCAGGCACAGAAACCTGCTGGGTTATTTGGCCTTCTGGCCAACCAGACCTGCAAACAGGCTGCAGGAGAGGAGAGGCTGGCAGCCGCCGCCGCCCTGGCAAGACCTCTTGTGGCTTCTCCTCGCCCTCACTCCTCCGGATGGCACTCACCACCCCAGCCCCTCCCGGCACAGCACAGCACAGCATGAGGGAGCCCACACAGCTGCGACCAGCCTGGCGGCTGCTTCCCCTCACCTGGTGGTTCTCGTCCGCTATGTTGTTCCCATACATGAAGCAGCCCCGCTTGGAGGCATGGCCGTGCAAGTCGACATAGTAGGCCAGGCCGCTCTGCTGCGGTGGGATGCTCTCTGGTGCCGGAGGGCTGTGGGCTCTGTCCTCCCCACGCTGGGCGGGCGGCTCCCTAGAGAGGATCCAGGTGTCCTGGCCTTTCTCTCCTGGGACCTCCGAGGGCCTTGGGTCTGGAGGGGAGGGGATTCTATCCTCTGTGGAGGAATTGCGGAGGTTACCAGCTTTCTCCAGCTCCGAGAGCGGGGCCTCCTCTCCGGAAGGTCCACTAAGCACAGAGCGCTGGTTTGCAGCCTTCACGGTTAGGGGGCCAGGGCACGTCCTCCAGTCAGGAGATCCTGGCTGGACGCGGCTGTGGACATGGTGGTACATCAGGATGGCCTTGGCCCCATAGACAGAGGGGTGCAGCTCTGCATCCGGGTTCAGGTACTGGCGATTCAGGTTGACTCCACGAGCATCTGTCCTGTGAGACGAAGAAGCGGTTGTTGTCATGGGAATGAATCAGGCCACGCAAAGACCTCCCTCCCTCCCAGAGAGAAGTCCCAGCTACAGAGATAAGCAGTGAAAGGAGCCTGGGGCTTCTTTCTGACGAGAAGCCAGGATCTGTCTCAACTGAGCAGGGGAGGGCCTCTCTCCCCACAGCCCACCAGGAGCTGATGCTCCATCCTTGTCTCGCAGTATCCAGGGAGGAACAGCCCACTGGCCCCAGTGCAGGCACTCACCGGTAGTGGCCTCGTACCACCCCATCTGGGTTCAGCATTGGAATGAGCTTGAAGACAAACATGCGGCGCAGCATCTGGGCCCGAGGGTCATCCTCCCGCAGAATGAATTCCAGGAATCCATTGAAGACAAAGCTTGCGGGTGTTTCCCCAGGATGCACTCTGCTGCTGAGAAAGAACACCTGGGAGGTTGGGGGGGGTGAGGGGTAGAGAGAAAAGGATGGTAACTATGCCAGCCAGCTGGCCCTTGCCTCTTAGAGGCAGCACTGTCAGAAAGGGCTCTTCCACCTCTGGGGAAACCCCTGGGCAGATGATGTTCTGGCAAGGTCTGCCTTTCTTCAAATCCAGCAGCCATCACAGAGATGTGGTGGGTCAAGCCAAATAAAAGGAATATGGACAAATAGCAAGGGGAAAAAAAAAGAAACAGAAGGCCACAATAATAATAATAAGTAATAATAGTAGTAGTGATAGTAATGATATTGTTTTTCTATCTCTTATATAATACTTGTCATCAATGCTTTTATAATTTTGACTGACTATGTTTGGTATTTTTGAACAACAATAACAAAAGAAACAAACAGAAGCCCCAACTAACTTAATCTTGGAAGGCATTTTTAAAACAACAGGATTTTTAGAGACTATTGAAAGCCAATGCACAGATATTGGGATGATTGCAAGAAAATGCAAGGGGAAAAAAGAGAAGCAAAGGAGAAGAAATTCTGTGAGCTGTTGATAAATTTATATATGCTTAATAAAAGATATGATTACATATAACTGAATACGCTGAAAAAGATGCATGAAAGCAGAACCTGGAGAAGACAAAGAAACTGTTTTTTTTTTTTAAAGGAATAAGTCAAGTGGGCTGCAGAGTTAAGCACTGAAGAGAAGCAAGAGAACAGAGTCAGACTGGAAGTCTGCTCACCTCACGATGCAGTCCGAGGAAGGCCCTGCTTCTCTCCAGAGCAACCGCCTTCCTTCCCTGCCTTAAGATCACCCCCACCCTGGCTCTGGACCCTCCCTCACTTCAAAGGATGGACAAGTGCTGTCCACTTTTGCAGCAGGCCCTCCCCTCCCCCCATCTAACCCATCACATGCTGGGAGTCTTCCCCAGCACCCACTGGGCCCGCCCCATGCTCTCCTCCGCTGCTGCTGCCACCACCCTCCACTCACCCTCTTCCCCACAAAGCAGTGTGGCCGTGGAGTGTCCTTCTCAGGGAAAAGCTTCTCCAGACGAGTCTCCCGCTCCTCCTGTATGCCGTGGTGTGATGTGATGGTCAGCAGGTCCACTCTGAGCTTGTCCAGAGAGTAGCATAGGAGCTCCCGATGGTAATAGATGGCATCCAGAGAGCTGGAGAGAGAAAATGGCAGGGAAGGCCCATCCCTCTGCCCAAGGATCCCACAATCCCAGCTCCCCCCCCCAAAAAAAGAAGTCCTCAAGGCCAGAAAGAAGCCCTCTTGGGGCTTGGGTGGAGATGTGGAAGCTCTAAAGCACTCCCTGCCTCCACTGCCAGCTGTCTGTAGAAAGATGAGCACTCTGGAAGGCCAGATGTGCACAGAAGAGTCCCCTGGCCCCCATGACTCCCTGCAAGGGCTCTCACCCCACGTTGCTCCAGAAGAGGAACCGGGGTGTGTGTGTGTGTGTGTGTGTGTCATTTTGAAGCTCCAAAAGGATGCCCTGGGATCCCACCCTCATCAGCTCCCCCCCCCCAACCCTCCTGAGAAATTGTCCAGGGAATTCCCAAAGGAATTGAAGCTGTCACTTACAGTGCACCCCTGGGATGGGGCTCCTCCTTTCTCCCTTTTGGGCGTCCTCCTCTAGGGCACTTTCTTGTTCTGTGGATGGTGGGTCGAGGCTTCCCCTCTGCCTTTTTAGAGTCTGCGCCTGCCCTCCGACTAATTGTGCTATAACGTTGGACACTCATTTAGACTGGCAGAGCAGGGTCTGGCTGCCCTCCTCCTGACCTCCCACCCCCGTTCAGGTCTTCCATCCCTGCCTCTCAGAGGAGCCTAAGAACCTAGGGATTTGCGGCACCAACTAAACATTCCCAGGGGGCTCGGAAAAAGTGGCAAGAAGTGAAACAACCAAGCAGAGGGGCAAGAAGTGGTAGGCAGGAAGGGGCGGAGAAGGGAGGCAACTCTGTTCCTCTTCAGAACAGCCATTATGGTGGACTCAGAAGGTTACCTTCTACACAGAGTCTGACCCTCAGCCCAACTCTGGCTAGCACCAAGGACTTGCCAGGGTTCAAGGCAGGTTCCTTGGCTAGCCATCCCTAAAAATCTCTGGCTGGTCTCCCTGCCAAGACCTCCGCAGAGCTTCTGAAACATCATGTGACTGACTTTGACCCTCTCCCAAACCCTGGAGAGAGCAAGGCGGGAAGCATGAAGCTAGCAAAGGAACAAGGGGGCACTTGGTGTGGTACACGGCCTCCACCCCCGCAGGCTGGGGCACCCAAGTGGCAGCTTGTCCCCAGTAGTCCCTATGGATGCCCAGGTGTCTCTCAAATCAAAGCAGAAGGGACAGGACAGGAGCCCAAGCAGCCAGGCGTAGCCCTCCTCCCATAGAGGGCCCTGGATTCACCTTCGTGAGAAATAGGGGCAGGCTGTGCAGGATGGCCCTGTGGACCAGAACAGCCTTGGCAAAACCAGTGGGGGAGCCTCCAGGGCAACTTCATCCATTTCCAGAGTGCCTTTCTCTTCATAGAGTCTCCAGACCAAAAAGCTTTTCTGATTTGTACAGTCTTTTGCTGTCTGCCTTCGAGAAACAATGGTCTCTCTCTCTTTCTCAATCCAAGACTGGATGAAGAAGCCACAGCACTGGTGACGTCTTATGCTTGCATGGGGCCTAAGCAACTGGAATGCGGGGGGGGGGGGTTCAGCTTCAAAGAACGGGTGCACTGCAGACCCATCACTAGGGAAGCAGAGGGCCAAAGAGTGGTTCCTGTTCAGGAAGAAGAGAGACCCATTTCTGAGGTTTCAAAGGCAAACCGCTCCAGGAGCACTGCAAATACACCGAGAGTGCTCCGAGGTTTGTGCTGAAGAGACCAGAATAAAAGAGCTAAGAAAAACCCCTCTTGCCCTGAAGTGAAGAGGCACTGGGGAGATCTCTTCATGGGAAGAAGAGCCAGCAGAGCACCTGTGGGCTGCCCCTGGCCCGGCTGCCAAAGGCAAAGGCTCCCACACTGAAGCAGTGAACAACAGACCCTCTCCACCCCAACAGCCAGGCTAGCCCTACCTTTGCCCATGGAACTGGCCCCTCGTAGCAGTAAGGGCCACCAGGGCACTGTGGTGAGCCCACGGGGCAAGCACACACTTTCAGATACAGAGCTGCTTGTGACCCAGCTCCTTTAACAAGGAGAACCAGGGCTGGAACGCGAAAGGGTGCACAGAACCAGCCCAAGGGCGACCGGCAAGAGCGATGCCGCATCTTGTGGAACATGAACGGCTAACTGATTGCAAAACATTCCATGGTCTGTGGATTCCACCCTGATTGGTTCAGCGGCCTCCACCCCGGGGCAGTCTAGGAGAGGCAAGAGGGTGCCAGAGGCCAGGCTCACCTGCTGCTGGAAGGGAAGAGTCTGTGCTCGGCAAAGCGAGCATCCAGCTGGGCCAGCATGTCCTGGCACTCGGTGTAGGAGAAGGGGTAGCAGAAGGCAAAGTAGGTGGTGGCACCTCGGCAGTCCAAGAAGCGGTGCACGAAGGACAGGACAAACTGGGTCTCCACCATCTGTGCAAGGGGGAGGAAGAGGCCAAGCTGAGTGCTGCTGCTGAGGGAGAAGCTGGTGCGTAGTCAGCCTCGACTGGGTATGGCTAGACGGAAGCATCTCCTTCCCTGGCTCTTGGTGGCAGTGACATAAACTGGTGGGAACCATCAGAGCTACCCGCAGCACATCCCACTTGAAGCCACTTGTGGGGCCAGGGCTGAAAGCACCCTAGAGAGACCGATCTTGGTAAACTGTAAGGACATCCCTCGCGAAGCAGCTGCAGCCACAGCAACCGCAGCATGCTCTGTCCTAGACCCCTGGAAGGGACTGAAAACAGCAATGCTCCAGCAGCAAGTTCAAAGCAAACTGCTCCTCCCAAACCACTGCCTTGGAGAACCACCAGGAGCACTGCAGAGGGAGGAAGGCCAGCAGCAGGTCTTGCTGAACCACATGGGACACCAGCAGCAGGAAATCAGGAGAAGAAGGGGGGGAAAACCCAACACGGCTGCCTTTGGAGGAGGACCCCCAAATCTGGATATACCAGACTGGAACCTCCCCAGCAGTGCTCGCTGCACCAATACCTCAAAGACCGGTCGCTCACGGATGCGCTCCCAGCGGGGCCTGGCGGGCACGGTTCTGACCAGGGGCGTCATCCCTTGCGAGTACAGCTTAGTCTGTTTGTTCATGTTCACAATGTGAATCTTGATCAGCTTGCCAGGTGCGCCGCCCCGCACACTGAAGTAAAACCAGGATCTGGGGAAGGAAAGGGGAAGTGAGGAGAGCACCAGCTGCCCGTCAGACCCACTGGGAACTTGGAAGAATTCACATCCCTTCCCTGCCCAGCTGGGCCCTGAATGGGGAAACTGCTGGTGCTCTGCAATTCCACCCTCCTCCCCATTTCTCAAGGCTTTTCAAGTAACTGTCACAGGAGAGAGAACACTCCATCCCTGCCAAGTATCATCCGGCCAAACATCTGACACGGCTTTCCCATCGGATCCAGCCTGGTTGGCAGATATGTCTGTCTGTCTGTCCGTCCATCCCCTGTACCTGTTCCCATTCTCATATTCCGTGTCTCCGCAGTCCGGCTTGGTCCACACACTGAATTCATAGTCAGCCACGGGGAGGGAGGCACCAAAGACCATGGAGGCTGCGGAGGCACTGCCACTGCCATTTCCAGGGTGGTCCCCATCAGATTCGTGGTGTTCCACCTTCTCCACATGCGCCAGATTCCCAGAGTCAAACTTGGAGCTGAACAAGAGGCCCCCACAACGTATCTCCATTCTCAGCTCGCTGGCAGCAGAGCAGTTTCATCCTCCTCTTGGGAACAGATCATTCGGGGGACTCCCTCCCTAGACGGCTGAACAGACGGGCACATCTAACCCTCCAAGCTCCTCTGGATGCCATGTATTCCTCCTACTGGTGAAAGAAGAGTGAACAAGTTTGATTCTGACCTCGCAAATCCCACCATTCATGCCCACCCCTGTTCTGTCCAAATTAAACACTCCACTGGCTGCAAAAATAGTCCCACTGAAGCAAAATGAGATGCCCTAAAAATTCAGCAGCTGGAATTGAAACTCTATAATCCTGGGAAACTTTAAGCGACTTAAAGAATGTCATATCCCAAATGAAAAAGAACACACATGTGCCCCAGACTCACGACATATATAATTCAATATAATTCAAACAATAACTCTTGCCATGTTTGTGTCCAAGAAGGGTAACACACAGCGCCATCAGCCTATAGGTCTGGAACGGGATTAAAATCAACAGGTCTATCCACTTCCTTGTGCCATTCCCATCATCATCATCATCATCATCATCATGGTTACCTATTGCTAGGGTTGAGACTCTCTGACCAACCCCATTGGCTAAAGGCTGGGCTCTCGGCTTGGCTGGGGAAGGGAGATCTCAGCAGCCTTGACTGCCAACCAGAGGTTTGAGAAGCACCTAGGCTGAGCATGACAAGAATGCTCAGGCAGAAAAAGCGACAGGAGTTGTCTCCCACCCAGCCACCCCGGCAACAGGGGGACTTGGGTTGGTGTGAGTGCCAACGGGCTGAAGCCCCCTTCCTATGAATACCGGAAGGTCACAGGGACTACAGCGGCGACGCCCCCCCCCCCCCCGCGCGCCCAGGGAGGAGCTCTGGAGCCCCGTCCGGTGTTTGCAAGCCTCCTTCTCTTGAGAAGCGGTCTTGGCCTTCCTTGTCCAGCCCTGGACGGGAAAGACTACAGAGGAAAGGCAAACCAGGCAAGGAGAGCCTCCAAGGACCTGCCCGGAGCAGCAGCAGCAGCAGCTTCTGACTGGCTGAGCCACAGTCTGGAGTTCAGAGGGAGCAGCGAAGCCGCCCGGACCGCCAGCAACACCAGCTTGGGCAGGAGAAAACCGCTCCGAAACCCCCTGCCTGAGTAACAACCCGAATAAAACAAGCTGCACACGTGAAACAACAACAACAACAAAACAAAACAACAACAACAACAACAACAACAAGAAAGCTCTACAAGAAGCGGCGCGGACGGATTCAAGGCTCCCTCGCCAGGGCTTTTACCCCGGGGGGGAGGCGGCCGGCCGGCCGGCGGGTGCACGACGAAGCCCAGGCCGAGGGAAAGCGTCACCCCAGCGGGTGCCAGGACGGCGGCGGCGCCTCTTCTCTGGGCCTGTCCAGGGGGGGGGGGGGGAGGCGGCCGGCCGGGCGCGAGGGCGGGATCCGCCCCGGAATGGGCTTTCCAGGCAGGGGGCTCCGGGCGGAGTCAAGGCGAGCCTTCTTCCCCCGGCGGGACTCCCTGCCACCAGACGCACGGGGGGGGGGCGGCCGAAAGGCTACGCACCTGGACTCCGCCCGCCCGCCCGCCCGCTCTCCCCGTCGCGCCTCCCTCGCTGCCCCCAAGCCCCAGAGGGTGAGGCGCTCCGAGACCACCAGCCTGTCCCCGGTCGGTCGGTCGAGGCAGACGGAGCCCCGGCCCGCCCCGCCCCGCCAGAGGGGGCGCCCACAGCCCAGGAGAGGAGGACGGCGTCGGCGTCGGTTGCCTCACCCCGAGCAGGGCCTTCGGGGCGAGACGGGCTGGGCTGCCTCAGCGACCCCGAGGGCGCCGCCTGACGGGCCTCCCGCGCGCCCGCCCGCCCGCTCGTTGCCCCCTTTCGGTAAGCGAGCGGGGGGGCCGGGGCCAGCGGGGCGGACCCTCCCCTTCGTGGCCTAAATCTGCATACGGGCCAGGGGAGACGCGCCCACCCTCCCGCGCTCGCCCCTCCCGCGCCCTTTCTCCCCCCCCCCCTCAGACCGACCTGCTCCCGCTCCCGGGACCCCTGGCCCAGCCCAGCCCAGCCCAGGGCGGCCCTCTTTCTGTCTCCCAGGCAACAAGAACTCGGCCGTTCGTTGGTCGGGCCTGAATCGCCGAGGAAGCGGGCTCGCTATTGGTTCACTGGCCTTTTCCATAGCAACGCCACGCGCCATTGGCTGGCCGCGTCGCTTCCCTGGCGACGCCACCGCTTGGTCGTCAAGGAAACCGGCAGCCCGGACCGAAACGCGTCTAGCGAAGGAGGGGGAGGGGGGGGGCCGACCCGGAGCCACGTGACCGAGAGGGACCGGCAGGGCCTCTCCAGTGGGCGTGGCCAAGGCAGGCGGCGCGGCGCCCGATCCTCTGGGCGCAGGCAGGCGCGCGGCGCGCAGCCCTCCTTTTGCACGCGGAGGATTTCTCCCCCCCCCCCGATGCGCTGGAGGATGGCCGGGAGGGGGCTCGTCGAGGCGGAGGGTCCCGCTCCCGGTGCCCCTGAGCCTCTGCAAGGACGGGGAGAAGGGGCTCGTCGAGGCGTCCGCCCGGGAGACGACCCTGGTCGACCCGGAGCCGTCCCTGCGCAGCGCGGCCTCCGCCAGCACCCAAAGGCACTCTGCCCATGCTCGAGGCGTGTGTGGTCTGGGGCAGGGCAGGGCAGACCCACCCGGTGCTCCAGGGCCTCCGCTCCCGACCCGGTGAGCGGAAAAGCCGGGCGAGTCCTCCCGCGGATCCCCGGGGGCAACAGCTGCCCCTGCCCGGCCCTTCCTTAGGATTGCTCTGCGAACTTGCTGATTCGAGCCACGCGCCGATGTGAATAAAGAAGGCTGAAGAAAAGGCCCCGGGGAAGCCCAGCATCTGGCGAGGATCAAATGACGAAGAGGTGGAAGCGAAACACTAAAGACCTACAAGATAAAGATGATAGGCTCCTTGGAAGAGGCGTCGGATGATGGTGGACAGGTCCAGAAAGTAAACAGAAAGCTGCTCTTGAGAGCCCTGGGAAGAAAGACATCTCCAGGGTAGATGGGATGCCGGCAGCCTTGCGGTATTTCAAGCCAGAGACCTGTCAAAATCCCAACAAAGATGGAAAACAAAACAGTGGGAGCGCCTACATCCCAGTCCCCAAGAAAGGAGATGCCAAAGGAGTGCAAGAACAGCAGGACCCTTGTTCTAATTAATTCCCCCTGCAAGCAAAGTGATGTTTAAGGTATCGCAAGGAAGGCTTTTAACATGGATTGTTGTATCCTACTCCATTGAATGTGCGTTTTGGCTTTAAGTATGTTTTTTTTGGTCTTGTAGTCATTGATCCTTTTAGGACTATACTCACTGCTATTCGCATAAATACTGTCTTTAAATTATTGTAAGCTGCCTGAGGTTGTTTTAAAGGAGAAAGGTGGGCTAAACTAGTATTTTAAATAAATACATGTTATCCTTTATGGCATGAGAAATGTCTGATGTTCAAGCTGGATTCCCAAAATGAAGAGGCACTCAATATCACATGGCAAATATCCACCGGCTGCTGGACAGTATCAGTCTATTGCTTTAGAGCAGTGGGTCCCAGACTTGGGTCACCCCGGGCGGCCGGGGGGGGGTTCTTGGAGAGCAACTCCCTGAAGCTTTCACCACCCAGTTGTGCTGGCTGTGGTTTCTGGGGGGTGGCAGTCCTAGAACACCCGGGTGACCCAAGGTTAGGAGCCATCGCTTCACAGGCAACAGTGAAACCTTTTGAGTACGAGTGTGCCTCAGCACTTGTTTTCTCCTGATGTATGACTTGAACTGTGGTCAAGAAGGTACTGTTAGGGCAGACAATGGGCAGACAAGAGGGGTTTCCCATGGCCAAAGGTGTCAGGCAAGAATTATCTGTTCAATCTGTACGCAAAACATATCATATGGAAAGTCACGTTAAACTCAGGTTGAGGAGTGACTATTGGTGGAAGAAACATCAATGATTTGAGATATGCAGATGATAACTTCTTACTGGCAGAAAGCAGCAAGGGCTTGAAACAACTGGGATGCGAGAGAAAACAGGACAACCACCTGTCAGATTTGCTTTGATTTGGGTTCCTGCCCTGAGCAGGGGGTTGGACTTGATGGCCTCAGAGGCCCCCTTCCAACTCCTGTTATTCAAGGTAAAACGTGCACAAGGCCCAGGGCTCCACGCCCGTTAGCCTGGCCTCCTAAAAGCATTGCATCTTAGCACCTATCCAGCCAAAAATGGGGGGAATTAAGAGGAACCTGAATCTTTCTCTCACCTTGGGAACACATTCACACTTTTTTGGACTACTGAAAATACCCATAGTATCACCCTCATCAGTGCATATGCACCAACACTGTCATCCACAACAGAAGTCAAAGACAAATTCTATGACGATTTGGCAGCTACTATCAAAAAAGTCCCTGAGAGAGAGCCGTTCATTCTTGGAGACTTTAACGCTAGAGCTGGTGCTGATGACAACTCTTGGCCCACCTGTCTAGGCCGTTTTGGCATTGGGAAGATGAATGAAAATGGCCAACGTTTGCTGGAGTTTTGCTGTTATTATGGTCTTTGTGTCACCAATATGTTCTTTAATACAAAGCCTCAACACAAAGTTTCCTGGAGACATCCAAGATCGAAGCATGGGCATCAGCTTGATTTGATCCTCACTAGACGTCCTAGCCTATCTAGTATTACGATCACACGCAGTTACCAGAGTGCTGATTGTGATACTGATCATTCCCTGGTGTGTAGCAGAATAAAACTGTGAACAAAGAGATTGTATCACACTAAAAAGGAAGGAAGACCCCATATAGATATCAACAAGATTCGCAATCAAAGAAAAGTGGAGGAATTTGCCCAAGCGCTTCAGGAAACCCTTCCAGGCCCGGCTGATGCGAATGCACTTGAACGATGGGAACACTTCAAGAACGCTGTTTATAACACTGCCTTGTCCACATTTCGCAAGAAGACCAAAAAGATGGCTGACTGGCTCGAAGCCCATTCAGAGGAGTTAATGCCAGGCATCGAGGACAAGAGAAGAGCTCTAGCAGCATACAAAGCCTGTCCTAGCGAGTACAACTTGCAAGCTCTTCGAGCTGCTCGTAGCCAAGTCCAACAGGCTGCCAGGAGATGTTCCAATGATTATTGGCTTCAGCTCTGCTCTCAGATACAGATAGCAGCAGACACAGGTAACATCAAGGGAATGTATGACGGCATCAAGCAGGCTTTAGGTCCAATACAGAAGAAATCTGCTCCCTTGAAGTCTGCTACAGGCGTGATCATCCAGGACCGAGCACAGCAGATGGAATGCTGGGTGCAGCACTACTCTGAGCTATATTCTAAAGAGAATGTAGTAACGGAAGAGGCACTAAATAACATTGAGTGCCTGCCAATCTTGGAAGAGCTGGACAGTGAACCAACTTTAGCAGAAATAAAAGCGGCCTTGGATTCCCTTGCCTCTTGCAAGGTACCTGGAAAGGACAACATCCCCGTTGAAGTTTTGAAGCGTTATAAAGAGATCATCACCACTGAGCTGTATGAACTCTTTTCTCTTTGCTGGAGAGAAGGTGGAGTACCACAGGACATGAAGGACGCAAACATCGTCACATTGTATAAGAACAAAGGCGACAGGGGCGACTGCAATAACTACCGTGGTATCTCTCTTCTCAGCGTTGTAGGGGAGCTGCTGGCCCGTGTTGTGCTGAAGAGACTTCAGGTGCTTGCAGACAGAGTGTATCCAGAATCACAGTGTGGTTTTCGAGCTAATAGATCCACCACCGACATGGTATTCTCCCTCCGACAGCTGCAAGAGAAATGCAGGGAACAACAACAGCCACTCTTTGTGGCCTTCATAGATCTCACAAAGGCCTTTGACTTGGTTAGCAGGGACGGACTTTTTAAAATACTTCCCAAGATTGGATGTCCACCTCAACTCCTTAATATCATCAGGTCCTTTCATGAGGAAATGAAGGGCACTGTAGTTTTTGATGGCTCAACATCAGATCCCTTTGACATCCGAAGCGGAGTAAAACAAGGCTGTGTCCTTGCGCCAACCCTGTTTGGGATCTTCTTTGCTGTCATGCTGAAGCAGGCCTTTGGAACTGCAACAGAAGGTGTCTATCTCCGGACAAGATCAGATGGAAAGCTCTTTAAACTCTCTAGACTGAAAGCAAAGAACAAAGTCCAACTGAAATGCATGCGGGACTTCCTCTTTGCTGATGATGCAGCCATTGTTGCCCACTCTGCTGAAGACCTCCAACAACTCATAAATCATTTTAGCAAGGCCTGCCAAGACTTTGGACTATCAGCCTGAAGAAAACACAAGTCATGTGCCAGGGCGTGGAGTCACCTCCCTCTATTACTATCTCCATGCAAGAACTGGAGGTTGTTCATGAATTTGTGTACCTTGGCTCAACAATCTCTGACACTCTCTCCCTAGATGTCGAGCTGGATAAACGCATTGGGAAAGCAGCTACCATGTTCTCTAGACTCACAAAGAGAGTATGGCTTAATAAGAAGTTGACGGCATACACCAAAAGCCAGGTCTATAGAGCCTGTGTCCTGAGCACACTCCTATACTGCAGTGAGTCCTGGACCCTTTGTGCATGGCAGGAGAGGAAGCTGAACACCTTCCATATGCGTTGTCTCAGACGCATTTTTGGTATCACCTGGCAGGACAAAGTTCCAAATAGAGTAGTCCTAGAACGAGCTGGAATTTTCAGCATGTATACAATATTGAAACAGCGCCGTCTACGTTGGCTTGGGCACGTCGTGAGAATGGCTGATGGTCGGATTCCAAAAGATCTCCTGTATGGAGAATTAGTGCAGGGAAGCCGCCCCCGAGGGAGACCACAGCTGCGTTACAAGGACATCTGCAAGCGGGATATGAAGGCCTTAGGAATGGACCTCAACAGATGGGAAACCTTGACGTGTGAGCGTTCAGCCTGGAGGCAGGCGGTGCATCATGGCCTCTCCCAATTTGAAGAGACACTTGTACAGCAGACCGAGGCAAAGAGGCAGTCCCGAAACAAGCAAAACCAGGGAGCTGGACAGGGGACAGATTGGATTTGTCTCCAGTGTGGAAGGGATTGTCACTCTCGAATTGGCCTTCTCAGCCACACAAGACACTGTTCCAAGACCTCCATACAGAGCACGATACCATAGTCTCTTGAGACTGAAGGATGCCTACAACCCACAAAGGCAGTCAGTTCTCTACAAACAGATTGAGGGGTATGTGTTTATCATCACCCAAGAAAGGCTGCCCCAGAGTGGAGACGACCTATTCCACCAGCCGCCAGGGAATGTTCTCAGTTTGGCTGCAACTGACTGTGCTTTCACAGAACACAACCAACATTTGATCTCCAACTTGGAGTCTCTCTGATACAAGGTTAGCCGTGTCTTTGTGTGCCTCTGTTCTCAGCTGGACAGGAGCCACATGCTTTGATATAATGTCACATTGAGGGGAATGTGCCCCCCCAGCCCTTTGTCTGCCAGGACTGGGAAGATGATGAAATCTACAGGACCTGAAGTGAAATCTGGTGCCTCCCACTCAGGTTACAAGTCTCCAGACTCTATTTTGGAATTTACTTGAGAAGAGGAGCATGGGTCACCACCACCACCACCCCCACCAGGACTATGCAATTTTTAAATTTGGGAGGGAAGTGTTATCATCTTCCATTCCAGAGGCGGACGGACTCTGAAGGAGAGAGGGCGGCACTGCACTTGTGGGGCGGCTGGGATGCATATGTCAACAGAGGCTCTTGGTCTAATCCAGCAGGGCCACCCTGGTGGTCCTGGCCCTTCACTGCACACAGATGACGCCACACCACTGTCTTCTGTGTGAAGGCAGTGGTGCCCATACAGGCTATGAGCTTGTTACTTCTGAGAAACCAGGGAGAGGCTACTTTGGAGCAGTGTTTTTGTAAACAATCACTGACTCCCCCACCCCAAGAGGGACACGGCAAGGAAGACATGGTGAACAGACACTGTGTAATCAAATAGAGTTCCCTTTATTCCACACAAGCCCCCCCCCCCCAAGATCGCCCTATGCTCCCTGAACCCAGAGAACGGGCTTGCGGCAGGACCCAGGCAGTCCCAGGAGGGCCCGGTGACACCCCACTGCACCCACCCAGGCCCATTCCCATCCAGGGTTCCTTGGCGAAGGACGGGACAAGCCCCCCACCAGCACCCCGGACATGCCGGAGCTCCGGCCTCTTCAGCCGGGCAGTTGACTGGGCAGAGAGCAGGGAGGGGAAAGGCCACCCCAGGGACAGGGCGGGCAGGCTTTCCTCCCAGTAGCAGATCGGTCTTCCTGGAAATCTGCAACCTCTCGCTGGAGGTCTGAAGAGCAGCCCAGCCCGGCTTCCATCACAACTCACCCTGTTTTACAGGAGCAAACTAGACAGGGGAGATTCGCTCGACTCCCTGTTCCTGGCCCGCTGACCCGATTCCTTTTCTCTCCATTTTAACCTACACTGACGATGTCCCGTGGGGAGGGTCTCCCCCTGGGGCAGAATCAGAGGCCAGAGGAGGGCAAAGGCCGGCTCTCTGGGCTTTGCAGGGTGGGGAGCGGATGAAGCCCTTGCTTCTTTTTGCTCCCACCAAGACACCAGTAGAAAGAAGAGAAACAGCTCCCGGAGGCCAGAGGCCATTGGCACCTTATCTTTGATGATAATGAAGGGTGGGGGAGGGGGGGAGGGAGGCCAGTGGTCCCCAGGCCACCGAGGAGATGCCAGGAGCATTTCTCCCCATCGCCCTGGGAGCTGGAGGAAAAAACCTGCGGGCAGGAACAGTGGCTCTGTGCATAAAAGAATGGCTGTGGTGGGAGATCACATCCCACCCCACCCATGTATTGGGGGTAACAGCATCGGAGGCAGGCGAGAGGAGGGCTCCCCCCCACCCCCACCCCGAGGCAGAGGGACCTCCTTCCTCTCCAGCACAACCTCCTCAAAACGGAGGAGGCAAAAGCCGCCTGAACTGAGAAGGGGACCTGGAGAGGATGCTCCGAACAGGAGGCAGCGGGGCCTTGCCGAAGGAAGAGCAACCCCAACCTCTCCTGCTCAGCGCCAGGGCTCAAGACCGCTGCTAGTGGCCAGAGAGGATGCCCGAGGCCCAGTCCTTGATCATCCCAGGGGTGTCCTGCAGGTATCCCCACGAGGAAAGGACGAGGCTGGTCAGCTGTGTCCGCAGGCACTCCCACGACCCTTCGCCACTAGAAAGACAGAAGAGGAGGGAGATCAGAGGCCAAAGGATGCTGGAGTGGGGCAGGCGGGGCAAGCGGCATCCACACCCACAGACCCTTGTCCCCCAAGCATGCGCCCAACTTTTCAGAAGGGAGAGGGGGCCAGCTCGGAGAGGGGGAAACAGCCCTGGGCATGGAAGTGCCCCCCCTCCCCACAGACCATCCTACCCCCCCCAACCCATTCACCCTTTCCCTTGGGCCACACAGTGAGCCAGCCTGGACTGCCACACACACACACCCCCCAAGACACTGAAGTTTGTCCTGGTGCCCCACACCCCCGTGCCCTCCTTCTGCTTGCCAGGCCTTTGTCTGGTTAAGAAGCCCGCAGGCAAGAGGCCAGGATGCTGAGACTCACTCGCAGGAATCCGCCCAGCGCTGCCAGGCTCCCTCCAGGGCGGCTGCCAAATAGTCCACGGCTGGCAGAAAGCAGTTCTTCATCAGGAAGAGCAGCAGCTCCTTGAGGTATTCGGCCCCACACAGCACAAACTCGGGCACCCGAGCTTGGAGCTGGCAAAGAGAAGAGAAGGTTTCTTGGGAGGGCACAGGACCAGAGATTCCAGGAGGGCGGAGGCCCACCCAGTGAGCGGCCAGGGCCCAGCTCAAGAGAATAAAACTCCTCCCCCCCCCATGCAGCTGGGGACTGTAAAGTCCCAAACACAGACCGCCGGTCCAGAGCACCCTGCAGGAAAGCCCAGCGTTTTCCCCCCACACACACTCTTCCACCCTCCAGTTCCAATTCTGCTGCTTTCCCCACCCAGCCAAGCATCACTTACCCATTCAGTGAATCTGGGGAGGTGGTCGCTGAGCCAGACCAGCTGAGCAGAGCACTTCCCAGAGAGGTCGGCCGCCATCTCCAGAATCTTCGCCCAGGCCAGTTCAAGGTTTGGTGCCAGCGTGGAGGTCACGCGAGTGTAGCAGAGAGGAGCTTTGGCTTCCAGCCAGCTACAACAAGCAGCAGGGGCACAGTGAGTTCCTCCTGAGGAAGGGTGCCATTCGCAACGGCTTTCTTCTAACCACCCCCACACACACAAACACATGCACACCGGCTTTGCCAAGGCTCAAGAGGCGAAGCCTCACACATGCAAAGGGCCGACCGGCCTCTCTGGTGCTCCTTGGCAAAGCAAAGCGCCAGCTCACCTATAGCCTTCCATGGAGAGGTGGGAGACCGTGTTCCAAGCTTGCTGGGAGGCAGGCAGGATGCCACAGGAGCGAAGGACTCGGGCGGAGGCAGAGGCTGGAAAACACCGGGCCCTGAAAGAGCTGCCGGCCGGGCCGCCCCTGGGCACCCCCGGCCAGCCCCAGCCACCCTCCTGCGGCCCCAAGCAGGCAGAAGTCGAGGGACGCTCCCTGCTGCCTGGGGAGATCACCCCCTTTTCTCACCTTGGAAGGAGCCATGAGTCCTGACGTCGTGCATGAGAAAGCCGGCAATAAAGACAAGGAGGACGAGCGCCAGCCGAGGCCAAGGAGGCCCACCGGCCTTCATCTTGAGCAGCAGGCTCTGAAGGGAAGCAAACCCGAGAGGAGGGAGCTGTGGGACTCGGCAGGAGGCGCCCCGTCAGTGGCCTGGCCTGTCCTGTCCTGTCCAGCCCAGCCGCTCCTTCCGAGCAGGGACATTACCTGGCAGGCCGCTCGGCAAGCAGCCACGTCCTCGGCGCTGCTCGGTCCTTTCGCGGCCAGCTCGTCATTTGTGACTTTGAACGAATGAACGGTTTCTTGCAAAGACTTCCGCACCTGAAAAAGCCCACAGAGGCTGTCATGGGCACGTTCCCCCAGGCTCCACACCAATAGCTGTAAGCTGGGGGGGGGGGAGCACAGAAGTGGGCTGGCAGGCTGGCAACACCCTTGACCTGAGACAGAACAGCGCTCCTCCCCCACCCACCCCCAATTTATAAAAATCCTTTCCCACGCCCAGGGCTCTGCCTCCTGCCGCCGGAGGGGCCACCAGGTGATCAGCATCTCTTCCCAATTGCAGCCCCTGCACCCCCCATCTCTGCAGCTTCAGGTGGAAGCACCTTCTGCCAGGCAAGATGGACTGAGGTTGGGCCAGACGGGGGCCGCCCCTCTCGTTGGAGCCAGGGTTCCCTTTGACTGCCAAGCGTGAGGTTGTCCTGAGCCAGGTGCCCAAGACCTCTTACCTTTTTAGATGTGCTGTCCCATGTCTCCAGATAGTGGTTCAAGAGCAAACTGGAAAAGCAAAGGAAGGCATCAGCTGGGGGAAGGGGGCACCTCCTTATGGCCCCCCCATTGGGCTCTTGGCCCTGGGAGCAGATCATCCCCCAAAGTCCTCTCGGAGAACTCTGGACCTTAGCCCACATGCCAGCCAGCCGTGGCAGAGCAGATGCCTCGTGCGCCAGGGGCAGAGCTTGGCACAGCTGAGTGGGGAGCTGCTGGCGCTCACCTGGATTGCGAGAGGTGCTTGATGTACAGCTGCCTCCAGACGCTAAAGCTGAGCGGGTCGAGGGTCAGGCACTCCATCAGGCAGCTCAGCAGCTGAGCAGAACAAGGGCAGAAAGGATCAGTGGCAATGAAATGGGAATGGATGCCAGGCATCGCCCTCCCAGAGTTCCCCAAGCAAGATCTGGGCGGGGCGGGGCGGGGCGGGGCGGGGCGGGGCCCGCCCTGCAGGGATGCTGCTACGTTTCTCTCCACCTGGAAGAGGGGTATCCCTGCCACTTCTTTGAAGGTGCCTCGGGGAGAGCAGCCGGACGACACGCCCACCAAGACCAAAGCCTCCCAGAAGACAGTGGCCAAGGGTATGAAAAGGGACACCCTGCAAAATGCTGGCCTCTCCCTATAAAGAGGATGTTTCTAACAGGTAAAAAAGGGGCTTCACAGCTCCTCTGGTGCACATGCACACATGCGCATGGCACGCACGCACGCACGCACGCACACACGCACACACACACACACACACACACATTGTGAGGCCCCATGCACTGCTCCAGGATGCATTCTGTATGTGCCAACCCCCCCCCCTTCCACTTCCCCAGCCTCACCTCCTTCCTCATGCCAGTGGGGCAGTTGGGGGTGGTCCTGGAGAGGAAGGAGGGGAAGTAGGTGTGCAGGGTGGCCTCCGGCTTCGCTCCAAAGGCTAGCACCTTCAGGCGTGGGTACAGCTGCTGAAGTTGCTCCTGCAGGCTGAGAAGAGAAAGACAGAGAGGCCCCCATCAGCCCAACACGATTTCCCCCCCTCCCCACAGGAAGGCGGCACCCAAGCCTCTTCCTTTAGCCCAAGTTGAGCACCCCTTGGAGGGGGCAACTTCTCTCTCGTGCACAAACACATGGAGAGAGAGAGAGAGATCTGGGTGCCCCCCAAGTGCCCCCCTCCCAAACTGCCCTACCTGGGGGATAAGGAGTTGTTGGGCATGAAGGCAAAGTCCAAGAGGGGGAAGAAGTCTTTCGGTCCTATCATGCCAAAGCCCTTGGTCAAGTTGGGATGCATCCTGGCAAATATAAGTCACCCCGTCAGTCACCTGGGCGTGTCAGGTTCTCCCCAGCTCTTTTCCACCCCACCCGGGCCAGTCCCTCTCTCCGGCCGTCCCACCAAAGGCTCCTTCGTTCCAGAAGCCACAGAACGACGACGACTCCTCCGGGGGGGGAGGGGGGGAGAGAGAGTCTCTTTCTCAGGAAGCGACCCAGAAAGGCACTGAGCTTGGTGGGCAGAGACCTCAGATGGTCTGTGGGTGCACAGGGAGACCTCTGCCAAGGCTAGCCCACCTTGCCCCAACGCCATCCACAGCAAGGGAGTGGACACGGGTGAATCAGGGGCATGAGGAAGGAACACAAGGGAGGAGAAACAAGACTGAGCCATGATGGAGGGGCCCAGGGAGGCCAAAGCCCCAGGATGATGGGCAGCAGAACACAATGTGTGTGTGTGTCTGTCTGTGTATCTCCCCCTTTTGGTTCACTGCAACACAGACCCTCCCTTATTTATTTATTTGATTTATATCCTGCCCATCTGGTATATTCTACCACTCTGGGGGGCTTGATCCTTCTGTTTTACACACTAAAGGAAAATGGAGCCCTGCCCAGGGTGTGGCGACGGGCCCTCCACCCTGGACCTTTCCTGGCCCACAGATCTGGAAGAGCTCCACCTCCACTTCAGGGCCTTTAATGCTGGGAGGGGGAAGGAAGGGCCCCTGGAGGCCCACCAAGGCAAGTCCAGGCCCCTGTCCTGACTGTGGCCAACGAGCGCAAACCCCCGCCCTCCCACCCACCCACCCCACCACTCACATCAGCAACCGGTCCAAGTAGGTGATGGCGAAGGGAGAGAGAGATTTGAGGCCCAGGACAGGAAGCATAATGCCGAGCCACACTGCAAAGATAAGCGCAGGGGAACCCCCGGTTACCATTTTGCCTTCTGTCTATGAGAAGGCTTTGGGGGGGGGGCACAGCCCATCTTCCCTGTGTGTGTGTGTGTGTGTTCCCTTCCCTTCCCAGCCAGGCCCCTCTTGGCTTTAGACGGCAGCTGTTGCTTTTTCTGCCGCTGCAGCAGCAGCATCTCCTCCCCCTCCAGGCCATGCCGCTCCTCCTCCGCCAGTGGGGAAGCAGACTGGAACTCGTTCTCCGCTCGAGGGGATGAGAACGGCCAAGCCGTCTACCCGGTTCTGCAAAAGGCAGGAGGCGCTGCCCCAGGAAACAAACCCGTCCGCCCTGAACAGCTGATGCACTTTTCCTAGAGAGAGCCTCCTTCCGAACCTCACCTTTCAGCCCTTCCGTCAGGTCTGCAAACCCTGCTTGACCCAAAGCCCACATGATGGTGAGGCACTTGGGCGTCCGGTTGTGATGGCACCGCAACAGCTCAAGGTACTGGGTGCGGGGGAGAGAGGGGGGGAAGTAGCATTAGTGCAAGACACCTAGCAGGGAAGCCCCAGGGAGAGTCCCCCAGCAAGTGTGAGATGTGGCCACAACACCCCAAACCCCTCGCACACCTGCGCGTAGCCGTGAGACAAGACGGCACCTGAGGGTGGACAATGGGAGGGTCTTCCCAGGGTTTGATTCCTTTGATTTTTATACCACCCGTCTGGCTGAAGGCCACTCTGGGTGGCCTTGCCTTGAGGTGTGTGTGTGTTGCCCACGACTGCCTTGTCTCTTTGGCCGTCCCCAACAGGCGTGGACCTTAAACCCGCCAGAAGGGCCAGAGGCGGAGAGAAGGAGAGGAAACCTGCCACGACAAAGTGTCCCCCCAGCCCTCCAGACAAGCCACCGGGCTGGGCGCTGGACACCAGAGGGGTGCGAGAAGGGCAGAACGTGAGGGTGAAGTGCCAATCAAGGCGTTGCAGCTGGGCATGGGGTGCCCCGAAAGAATGAGGAGGAAGCAGCGCTCCCTCCTGGGACCCTTGCGGATGCCCTACCTTACTCAGGTTGGCTGTGGCCACTTTAGGCTTGTCCACCAGCAAGGCTTGGATGCAGATCCTGTAGCCGTGCAGCGACTCTCCTGCAAAGGAAGGAGGGCCCGGCAGACGGTTAGAGCACTCAGGGCAGAACAGACGGATCAGCGACAAGCGCCACCCACTCACAAGGACCCCAAGGAAGAGGGCCTCTGACCCATCTCAATGTAACGGGGTGGGTGTGTCCCGTGCTTGCAAAAACCACAGCTTTTGCACAGGGACCAGCCCCGTCTCCTTTCTTGGTGGAAAAGTCCCCTTTGTGGACCTTTACGTAGGAGCACTGCTGCTTTTTCTCCCACCTTTGCGTCTGCCACGTGACACTGGCTGCCTTCCCTTCTCCTGCTCCAACCCCACTTGCCCTACGTAAGGGTCCTCCCCTTGCTCTGCATTCAGCTTCTGGAGCAGTCTTTTGTTCTAGAACCCCGTGCTGGCCCCTGCCATTCTGGCACAGCCTCCCCAAGCCAATGCCCTCTCCCCACGGCTCACCTCTTGCAAAGTCTCATGGTAGTCCTCCCCCCCCACACACACATCCCCAATTACAGCATCAGGAATGAAGTAGGTGGGATGACCTGCGGGGAGGGGCATTCCCAATCCACGGAGCAAGTTCTTGCAAGAAAGAGCTGCCTGCCTGCCTGCCCAGCCGCCCTCAGTGACACACAGCGCGTGGGACGTGGCAGAACTTTGGACCCAAAGACTGAGCTGTTGGATTCTCACCCGGCGTCTTATCCAGCTCTTGCAACATGGTGTAAATACAGTGGTCGAAAAAGAGCTCCAGGACACCCCCGGCTTTCGATAACAGAGACTTGATGATGGTCCTCAGATCTTTGCTCACAAGGCAGTACGGATAGTCTGCAGCAAAACAAAAAGCCAAAGGGGGTGGCATAAAGGGATGGAAGCCGGCAGGCCAGGGACGGGTCTCCTGCCAAGAGCGCTTCCACTCAGGCACAAAACACCGCAAGAGAGCGAAAGGCGGGAAGCCACCCTGGAACAGCACACCTCCTCCCACCACAGGGACCCGGGTGGGCGGGCGGGCGGTTACTCAGCCACACCGAGGTGGAAGGCTGCCCCGACAGGGCAAGGACCCAATTGGGGGCGGAGGGAGGGACCCACAAAGGCCACCAGCCAGGCAGGGAAGGAAAACCACCACCAGAGAGTCGGGTTCTCAGAGCCCAAGGTTCTGCCCTCTCAACCCCCACCCCAGGTGTGGGTGTGTGTCTAGGGTTGCCGAGCCCAGAGGCTTCACGGCCACCAAAACCATTCAGCCCCACGGCCATGTCTCTCGTCTCCAGGAGCTTTCCCCACTTCCATGGGGCACTTCTCCTTGGCAGGGCAGAGACGTCCAAGGTGGGGCTGGCACTTTTAATACAACCCAATCGCAAAGTCTCGTCAAAGACAACCTTGTAAAAATGAGACTTCTTTTTAAACCGAGATGCTGTCGTCCGTTTGGCCGCACAGGACACTGAAAAGCCTAGGGTTCCAGTTGTGCCTCTGCCCTCCCGTTCGTCAAAGGCCAAGCACAGGATTCGGCAGGATTTTGGCCCCAGCTTCCTGGCAAGCCCGATATACATATATATATATAAATTCTCCCTAACTTTCCCAGTTGGAGAATCCCAAATCCGGTTGACAGGAAGTTCTCACTTTACGGAGGCCTGCCCCTTTCCCCCTTTTTCGCCCCAGCCCTGGGAGCCACTGACCGTGAGGATGCTGGCTGAGGGTGGGGTCGCTCTTGGGGGCCTGCAGCTTGTAGTTCAAGTACCCAGCCATGTCTTTGACCCACACGGAAGGATTCTCCGGGAAGAGGCTCTGGCTTTTCTCCAGCTGCTTCTGGAGTTCCGATAAATCAAGCTGAGGAGAGAAAAGGAAGATTTCAAGGAAGGGAGGGGAAAGCAAGAAGGGCCGACCCCAAAGCCTTGTTTATAAGGCCCAGGAGGGCCTCCTGCCCCTCGGCCACAGCCGCCAAAGCAAGGAAGGATCCTGAGGGGTCCGGAAGACTCCAGACCTGACTTAGCCCAAACTCTGGCCGGCCCCTTTTCTGGAGGAGGGAGCTGCCCCCCCCGGGGGAGCCTGGGGCCCAAACGAAAAGGCCTCCTGCCAGTTCCAGGAAGGGGGGGGAAGGTTTCCCAACCCAGCCTTGGAGGCGGGAAGGGAAGGAAGAGCAGAGCCCCGGCTCTTTGCGACCCAGGGAGGGAGGGAAGACCCGGAAAGCGGCCCCCTCTTGGCTCCGCGCCGCCACCCGAGGTCCCCGCCGCCCAGACCGCGCTTTCCCCCCCGTCCCTGGGGGGGGGGGAGCGGGAATCAGGCAGCCGTACCGGGTCCCCTCCGGGCCCGCTTCCCTGGGCATCCCCGGCCGAGCAAAAGGGGGGGGGGAAGGAAGGGGGGAAGGAAGGGGGTCCCCCCCACCCAACCCCCACGTACCGCTCCGAGCGCCTCCTCCAGGCTCCGGAACCGGCCGGGCGGCTGGGGAGCCCTCTCGCCGGGCCCGGCCACCTTCCTGGCGTTCTTCCGCCCGCTCGGGGGCGGCTTCTGCGGCGGCGGCGGCGCCTTGGCGGCTCCCGGCGGGGGCGGCACCTGCTCCTTGTTCTGCTTCTTCCGCGCCCGCTCGAAGCCCAGCTCGAAGAGGGTCTCCGAGGCGGCCAGCGGGGGGGCGGCGGCTGCGGGAAGGGAGAGAGGGAGGGAGAGGCGGTGAGGAGAGGCCCACGGCCCGGGGAGCGCTCCCCGACCAGGCTCCCGCCCGCCCGCCCGCCCGCCCGCTAGACTGCGCCTGGCCAGGGAGGCTCCACCGCCCCCAGCTCACTCACCTCGGCCCGCGTTGGCCTCCCCGAGAGCCTTCCGCCCCGCAGCGCCACCGCCGCCGCCACCGCCGCCGGACGCGGCCCCCCTCCGGGCGGGCTTGCGCACCACCTCCCAGCGCCCCGCGCCGCTCCCCGCTGCCGCCGCGGCCATGGCCGGTCCGTCCCCTCCTGGCCGCGGGAGAGGGAGGAGCGGCCGTTTGCGCACGCGCGGGGGGCGGGGCGGGCGAGGCCTCCGGGCGGCACTGATTGGCGGGATCGCCTCGCTCCGCCCCGCCCCGCTCCGGAGGCGGCGAACGGCCCGCGCGCCACGTCCCCGCTCCAGCCCGCCTCCCCGGGCCACGTGACTCTCCCGGGCCCCGCCTCCCCGGATCCCTCTGCGAGATGCGCCGGAAACGCAGGGCCGAGCCCGACTCCGACTTCCGTCGCATGTCCTGTGTGTGTGTGTGTGGGGGGGGGGGGAGGCTGGCTTGGGTAGACTGCGGCTTCAGCTGGAGGTTCCGCGGAAGGCCTGCGCCTCTTCCGGCGGGCTTTCTGCTCCCCGTCCAAGGCACGTGGGTTCGAATCACGGCTGCCCCAGGGAAGATCCCCGGGGCCGGCATCCGTTTGGGTCAGGCCAGACCACCCCTTAAATCAGTGGTCCCCACCCTTGGGCCTCCAGAGGTGCTTGGACTACAACTCCCAGAAGCCTTCACCGCCACCTCTGCTGGAAGCCAGGATTTCTGGGAGTTGAAGTCCAAGAACATCTGGAGGCCCAAGGTTGGGGACCACTGAGACCACCCCTTAAACGGCTCCTCCTTTACCTGGAAAGACTTGTCCCGACTTGAGGAGACACAACAGCAGCAGCAGCAGCAACGGCCACACCACACCCGGGATGGGTAGAAAATGCAATTAGCCCCTTCCCCTCCCCCCCCTCTCATTCTCTCCCCCCTCTCCCTCCCCCCCCCGCGCGCCATCGATTCCCTCCTGCCCGTCGCGCAACCACGCCAGATTCCAACCACGGGGATCACCAGGGAGGGTCACACAGACCCGAGGGAGGCCGGGGAGGGTTTCCCTCCGGAGATTCAAACTGGCTTGGCTGGGTGAGCACTCGGAACAAAGGTATTGTGCTTTGAAACCATGCGTTTTTGTGTTTTTTGCTTTTAAGCCAGGCCTTTTAGAAACGTCTCTGCTTTCTTCAGTTTGCCTTTTTTGTTTCTAAAACTTTTCTTTTTATAATGTACCATAATTAAAACATCTTGCGAGATGTTTTAAATAAGCCTTCGAGAATATTTAATTAAAGGCAGGGCAGGGTGAGAATTAAGCCTTCGAGAATACATTAATTAAAACATTCTTTTTGATGTTTTTATTGTACATTTTATGTGCCCGTATTTTGGACTGAAATCCGATTAATACCGTATATTTCAGCTGTGAGACTGATTCATGTCTAACTCAGTGGTCAGGAAACGGGTAAATTACCACAAATGAGGTAAAAGTGAACATCCTGGGGGTAATGAGGACGTGACCCTAACCCCCTTCCCTCCTCCTCCTCATCTTCTGCCCAGAGGGGGGGGGTCCACAGCTCCCCGATTGCCCCCTTTTCTGGCCTGGCTGCAATCGAGCCACAGCAGATGGCGGCCGGTGACAGGCCCCGGTTGGCGGCATACGGCAGCCGAGGCAGCAGTGGTGGGGCCGGCCATGGCAGAGGGTGAGGCTGGGGCGAGTGGTCGGAGCACCCCAGCCAAGAGGAGCCTCTCCTTCCAGTCCCTGGAGAGGTGGATTGTGGCGGAGGGGGATGGCCACGGCCACAAGGGTGGCCCAGGCCAGTCTCAGCCTCCCGGCACCGGGACAATGGCCCACGCCGTCCCCGTTCCTGGAGGAGCCTGTCAGGCATCAGTGGTGCTTGCCCAGCTGCGCGGCTTCCTTCGGCGGCACCTCCATGCCGGCCAGCCAGGCCTGGCAGAGCCTCTCGCCCTCTGTGCGGCAGGTGTTGCGGCACTTCGACGGCAAGGCCCATGGGAGCCCTGACACCAAAGCCCGATGCGGCTGCCCTGGCGAGCAGGTGCCAGAGCAGGAGGCGGCATCGGGCACACACACACACCCCCAGTGAGCGAGCCACCTGCTGCTCTTTGACTGCCACCCAGGAGCCACCCGCTAGCGGAGAAAGGGAGCCGCCCCTGCGGGGCCAAGGACTGAGCGCAGCCCCGCCAGGTGGAGGCGGCGGCGGCCCGGGCACAGGTGGCAAGGCAGCGGCCGCCTGTGATCCAGATCCTTCTTTTCAAATCAATGGGGTAATGTTGGCGTATATAAATTTTTTAGGGGGTAAAAGGTAAAAAAGTTCCCTGACCCCTGGTCTAACTGAAATGTCCCTGTAACTTCCAGGTTACATGTTTTCAACATCTTTGAAGGATGTTGTGGTTATAGAACTTAGAAGTTATGTAGAGAGTAATAAAGCTTGTCCAAACACAAGCTGATGTTGGCTGGAATTATTGCAACCATGAAACTATTTCTACCTTGATACCCAGATGAATTTTGATTGGAGTGTAAATGGTTGTTTGGTTTCATTCTGGAATTAACCCCTTTTTAGGGGATAAATGCCAGCTGTGATGAACACAGACTTCTGAGGCCTCCTTAAGAGGCCCGTTAAGTTCTACGGGGCTCTCGGGAGCGTCAGACTCTTTGCCAGATGCAGCTGCCACCCAACTTTCCTTCCTGCGTCAGGTTTTTCCTGCCGAAATGTAGGAACGTGGGCCATTTGTTCCAGTCCAACCTGTTCAGGTCATGTTGAGCTTCCCCGTTTGGCACCATCTGCACATTTCATGAATTTCCCCTCCAGGCCCTCATCCTTTATAAAGATGTTGAACAACACCGGGTCCAGGCCAGATCTTGGCAGCACTCAACCTGTCCGTCTTCTCCACGGCGACGGAGAACGGTTGGCAGCCTCTCTCTGGGCATGGCCCATCAATCATTTGGGCTCCAAATCCACCCAGGAGCGTCATCTCCGTTTGCCCGTTCACGGGAAGTGCCAAGCCTCTTAGTAGTTAGTTGGCCACCAGATTGCTAGTGTTTCCGCGCACAGCCGGTGGGGAAAGGGAACCACACCACCCCAGGCTGGCTGGGTTCACCCCTGGGGCATTGTGCCTCCACAGACCCAGACCACGCGCTTCATACAGCTATGCAGGTTTTTGCCTGCAAACCCTATGGGTGAGATAAACCAGCCAGACCCCCTAGTTGTGGCAGGGGACAAGGTCTGCCCCAACAACACCTGGCCAGATGCAAGAGGAACTGCCCCACGGGACTCCTTCCATCCCAGCTTGGGCAAGAGATCCAAAGCCAGGCAGGGTGTTGTGGGATGGCCACCTCTCCTCCATGGCACCTTCCTTTCAAGTCATGAGGAAGGTTCTTTCCCCCCCCCCCCACTCCTGTAACAGCCAGAGCCAAGGCGGGCCCCAACCCTCTGCCTCACCCCGAGAGTCAGTGCAGAACCTAATTCCTGGCCCAGGGCAGAGGCGGCTCTTCTGCTCACAGGTCTCCCGTCGGCCTCGGATCCCATGCATGGGTAGAGACCTTTTTTAATAATAATAATAATAATTTATTGTCATTGTAAGTATATACACATACAACGAAATTCACCTTTAGGGGTGGGCCAGCAGGGACGCCTCTCTCCCTTGGAACGGAGGTGGGGCCTCTCGGCACAGACACGCTGGACAGACGCTTTTACCACACCAGTTTATTTTAAATAAAACGCAACACAGATGCAGGCTCTGCACACCAGTGTCTGTGATCAAACAGGCAATGCAAACAGGGAACAAGTCACGGCAGGATCGTGTGGCCATCCTGTCCAAACAGCATGAGCTACGTCTTGGTGGGGCTAGGGGAGGGGGGGCAGAGGCCTCAACCCCTCCCCACAGCAGGTCCCAGGGGCAACAGCTGGAACTCAAAAGAGATGGTTACACGGAACCAAACATTCTTGGGGGGGAGGGGAGAAGGGACTTCTGTTGGCTTTTCTCTTCCCAACCGCCGCCTGCCATATCTCCAGGATACCTCACAAAGCCCCAAGCGGCACAACCACGCCCTCTGCTCGGCTCTCCTCCCCTCAAGCCCACTCGCTATGTCAGGTAAAGCAGCTGGAAAAGTCACATTCTCAGCAGTATCATTAAAATACCCCTCCCCTGCAAATAAATAAAATCCTCCAAGGCCAAGTTCGCCCCCTCCCTCCCCGCTCCCTCTGCCCCCTGAGCAAGCTTCCCGTGGTGAGCACGGTCCCCCAGCTCACACGCGTTCCGAAGCAAGGGAAGGGGGCGGAGCTTGGTGGAGCCATGAACACGACAGGAAAAGTGCTAGTGAAATCCGGTACGGAAAAATATACAAAGAATTTCTCTCTCCATATCATACAAGCCACTGGGAGCGTTCACGCCCAAGACAACTGAAATCAATAAATAAGGAAGATGAGGTGGGATGGGGCAAGGGGACGGGGGGGGACCAGGCATCCCACTGCCCCCCCCCAGCCTATTTACAGTGCAGACCGCCTCCCTCTAGCGATGCCTAGGGACCATGTCGGCATAGGCCTCCAAAGACAGAGAAACCACCGCAGGCCTCTTGGGTCGGTAGAAACCTGTTATAATGTGTGACTGTGCAGGACGAGGCTGTACAATGCGAAACCTTAAATGTCCATGGTCAGTGAGGAGCGTGGGGCAATCTGTCATGGCGGGGCAGCGAGCGAGCGCACGCACGCAGGCAGACGCAGCTAGTATTCATCCTGTTCCTCCGGATGTGGTTCGTCCAACTCTTCGTCCTCAGGGGGGGCAAAGCCTTCCTGCAAGCACATCAGAGGGGGCACTCGAGGCAGGTGCTCTTGGGGGGGGGGCAGAGGTTCTCCCTCCCTCCCCCTCCCCACCCTGGCCCCCAGCCCCCGGGACTTACCTCTGTGGCATAGAGGATGCCGATGATGCCTGCAATGATGGGGCTGTTCTCGCTCTCGTGCTCCTGGCAGATCAGCTCGATGTCCCGCAGTTTGCTGAAGTAGAAGTCACGCTCCTTCTCCAGCCCGTCCACCGTCAGCTTCAAGTCCATCAACTGCACCAGCAGAGACAGCCCACCAAGGGGTTATGGGGGGCCGCCACGGGAGATGGGGCACCCCTTCCTTGCACACCAGGGGGTGGGGTGGGGTGGGGGTGGGGGAGAGCATGAGGTCTGCATGCCGGAAGCCATGGGTGCCCAGCCAGGAGCTCAGGGGTGGGGGGAGACTGACCGCGTCCTTGGGGGAGGTGCACCGGCGTTGCCTTCGATGCCCAGAGAAAAACCGCTCACTGCAGCTTCCTTCTCAATGTTTGGGCAGCAGAAGAAAGGACCGATTCTGACCCCCACCCCCCCTACACACAGGCTGGGCCAGACAGACACCCTCTGCCTCGGCCCACCTGCAGCTCCCCACAGAACTCCCCTGAGCTCTGGCCGCCTGAAGCAGGGCACACACACCCCACACCCGCCCTGGGGGGAAGGAGGCAGGCCTTGTCCACCGCTTTTTCCTTGGGCCCCTGAAGCGGGGTGGGGGGGGGTAGGGTTTCATCGCTCCCTCCCCTGCTGGATGAGGGCAGCCAGTTCTGGCTCACCACCTCCTGGCAACAACTGACAGGAGCTGTCAAGCAAGGAGACGACAGTCCCAGGAGGTTTGTTTTGGTTAACACCTGGCTGGAACTGGCTGGGGTGCCCCCCCTCCAGATGGATGATGCCCTCTCAACAAGAGAGCCGGATCAGAACCCAGCGAGGACTCCGATACACAGCGCAGAACACCTTCCGGCCTTCTGCTCTCCAGGGAGGGAGGGAGAGGCAGGAACGGGGCACGTGTGGGCGCATGTGCACCCCCCCAATGGGGCTCCCCAAGACCCACAAGGACTTAAAAACAATTCAGGAAGGTTTGGGCTCAGAAGGACTCCTTGTTCTCCCCAGAAGGCGTGGGGACGGGGGCGGCTTGCCGTCTGTGCAGAGACCTCCAACAGCAGCCACCATGCTCCACACGCCAATTTCTTTTTGGGAAAAAAAGCTGCTATGGGAAACTCAAGGACAGGCCTCCATTGACCTATTCTAACCTCTGGGCTCTTTCCATTTCCCCTCCTCTCCCTCAAATTGGGGGGGGCAGTGGCATGGGGGGGGGGACTGAATAGGAGACGAAAAGCCTTCTCTGCTTTCCCAAGCTTTGGGTCCCAGAAGCTGCCCTCAGTCCCCATCCCGGGCAAACGGCAGCAGAATAGAAAGGAAACCAACCCCCTCCCTGGGATAAAGGCAAGGTGGGACGTCATCCCCTCCAGTAGAGCAACTCTCATGATGGCTGACTGGGGGGGGGGGAGGAACAGACCTGAGCTCCCCCACCCCCACCACAGCTCCACCTGTGTGAAGTGAGGCTGGGCGGTCCCTCTGACGGCCCAGCCCGAACAGGAGGAGACCCTGTTCCCCTGCTCCAGGCACTCCCCGTGCAGCAGGGGGGGGGGGTCCTGATGGCCCAGGAAGGGGCCAACGTGGCCGAGCCCAGAGGAGAGGCCACCGTGAGCCAGGCCAGCTGGGGCTGACTGGGAGCAAATGATGGCGAAGCCGGTGGACCCTCGGAGGCAGCTGTCCCGGCCAGGCACCCCCTCCTCCTGCACGGGTGGGCTGCTGCCCGTCTGCCCGCCCAAAGGGGGCCTCTCCAGGAAGCAAGCACGTCCCGCTTCTCTGGCCACTTGCAGCGTGGCCGTGACAAGAGGGGAGGGGTCTCCGTGAGGTCCGTTCTGGTTCCCCCCCCCCCCACCGCTGCACCCCTCTCCCCTTGACGCACCTGCTGGTTCAGCTCCAGGATCTGGGCGTCAGCTTCACTGCCCCCATTCCGGGCCAAAGGAGGGTTTTTCCGTACCACGTGGCTGGGGGCCACAGTCATTCGGGCCGGATTCTGCAGGTTCTTGGGGCCCGTCGGGGAGGTTCTCTGTGGGACTTTACGAAAAGGCCAGAGAGACGGAGCGTGACCCTGGGGCCCTCCTGCTGGCCGGCCCCAGCCCCCCTTCGTGGCCCCCTCCCGCCATGCAAGTGGAAGGCTCTCCAGGAAGGCTACGCGTGAGACCCACAGGCCACGTGGAGGGCAGCTGAGAGGGGCCCCCAGCATGGAGAAGGGTCTCTCTGGGCTTCAGCCCACAAGGAGCCCTCTGCTCCACCCCTGCAACTCCAAGAAGCAAGACCTCATCGCTCCTCCCCAAGGGACGCACTTCTCTCCCCCGCCCCCACTGGGGCAGCTGAAGCGACATGCAGGGAAGGAAGCCACAGCCCAAGGCGCTCCCTCAGCCCCCCCCCCCCATGCTCCTCCCCGGTGCACCGCTGCCACCAACCGCCGAGCGAGCGAGCGAGCAAGCCCTGTTGGGGACAGCCATGCAGAATCAGGAGGCAGCTCTCGCGCCAGGAAGCTCCCTGAGATCACACAAGCCCCTTTGCTGCTCCTGGGGGGCCCTCCTCCTCCTCCTCCACCCTGCACAGGAATCTGCCCCACTCCTCGTGGCCCCTGCGGCTCCTTACTTCCAACTTTGTAAGAAGAAACCAGGTTCCCCTCCTGCCGAGCCTGACCCAAAGCTCTCTCTTCCCCCCCCCCATGGATGGACTCTCCCCCTTGGCCATTGGCTGGACCGCCTGGACCGGCTCCTGCAGGAGGATCGGATGTGGGTCCGCGCTGACCCACCCTGGAGCCTCTGTTGGGAAATAGGGCCTTGTCCGTCCCTCCCTTGGGCTGGGTGAAAGCCTGGGCTGGGGGTTCCGGGGGGGCACAGCTGAGAATCCCAGCCATGAGCCAAAGGGAGGTGCGTGGCTGTGTGAGATGCACGACTGGCCCTGCCTTTCAGGGTCTGGGAGCTGCCAGAGCCAGCCGGTGGGTGGGACCTGTCCAGAAAGAGAAGAAGCGGGGCCCTTAAAGGCCTGGGGCTCAGTGACTGGCGGGGAGGGGGTGTTGTTGGGGGGGGGCTCTGCAGAAGCCACCCTCTTGGCCTCAGAAAAAGAGAAAACTCCAGCTAACCTTGCAGGAGGGGTGGTAACGGGGGCAGCGATAGCTCCAGCGGTCTTGCACAGCTCTGTGCTCCGATGTATCATTTCTCGGGCACAGGTGGGTGGGTGGGCAAGCCAAACCCTGCCAGCTCGGCATCCCCCCCCCCCCGCCCTCCAGCAGCCACATGCCACACAGCAGGCGGCAGCCTCCCAAGCCTCCCCCCTGCCCTCCCCCCATGCCCAGGAGTTGGCAAGCTGGAGGCCAGGGAGCCGAAGTCATGCGAGAGGCCAGATCCGGAGGGCGGAGGCGGCCCCTGGCCACATTACCTGCAGTGCCAATGGGTTTCTTGGATTTGTTGAAGATCTGATCACCTGGGTTTGGTGAGGGGGCCACGTCCTGCCCTTGCCTTGCCAGAAGTGGGTTATATTCCTTCCCGTCGTAGTTGGCATCAAAGAATTTCTTAAACCACTGAATGAACTCGAAGTTGTCCTGGAACTTCCCCTTCACCAGCCTTTCTACTGGGATGATCTGCAGAGACACACGGAGGCCAGGGAGAGAGAGGAGGTGGTGAGCCGCCCCCCCGCCCCCCGCCTCGCCCCGCCCCACCCTGCCCACCAGCGGCTCAGAGCACCAGTCGTTCCTGCTGATGCCCTGGTTCAGATCCACAGGGTCCCACCCCCACAGCGGCCCCTCCACAACACCAAAGGACAGGCAGCCCCTAAGGCAAGCCCCCACGTTAGCCAGCACCCCAAAGCTGCTGGCAGGAAAGAGTCAATGGTTTAGTGCGGGCACAGGGAAGCCCCCAGGCCAGCCCCCCCCCCAAAAAGCACTTTGAGCAGCTGGCTCCCTGAGCCCGGCCTTCCAAGGCCCACGGCTGGGCAAGGACCCACCTTATCCACCCCCATCTTCTTGAAAGCGGCCTGCAGCACCTTGAAGTTGTGGATGTACTCGTGCTCCAGCTTGGCCTGGAACTTTACTTTCCTCAAGTGGATGCAGCCTGGGAAGAGCATGTCCATGAACTGGCAGTAGGCAGCACCTGTGGGGGGGGGGCAGATACACACAGAGAAATGCACACACCAGGACTCACTTCCACTCCCTCCGGGGAGCATCACCCCGCTTCCCGCCCTGCACTCAGCTCTGCGGCAGCTTCGCTGTTCCTGGCAAACCCAACCCTGGGTGCTCAAGGTCCTGCCCATTTCTGCCACCCACAGCCGTCTGGCCAGGGCAGCCCCACCCCACCCCACCAAGTGTCCCCCCCCCTCCCCGGGCCTGGCACCGTACCTGAGCACAGCTGCTCGATCTTGGTGTAGCTGAGCTGCAGCGAGTCGTTGACCCATGCCAGCATATCATGGCGGCTCAAGTTCTCGCTCGTCACAGAGGTGGAGTACACATTGACGGCCATGCCCCAACTGAAAAGAGGAGGAGGAGGAGGAAGAGGCGGGGGTAAGCACTCTGCCATTGGGGGGGGCAGAGCGCCCTGGCTCAGACCTGCCCCCAAGCGAGGGTCGTTCCCGGCCCCACCACCTGAACCGCCTGGGGCCAGGCCAAGGCAGGCGCTGTCCGATGGAGCCACGCTTTGCGTTGGCCGGGGTCCGCAAGGTGGGGGGCCAAAGGAGTTACAAACTGGCAACCTCTGGAGGATGGCACCTGCCCCGTCTACATGTCTCGGGAAACATTGCACATGCCAACCAAGCTCCATGAGAAGCCTGCGGAAGCGGGCATGGGTCTGTATAGAAAGGAGGGAGGGAGGGAGGGAGGGGACCCCTCGGCAGCCGCGTCCTCCGCTGGGGTGGCTCCTGGTGTCCAGGCAGATGCAGGAGGAGACATGGGCAGAGGGGGGGGGCAGAGGGCTCCCCGTAAGCTTCAGAGCCATCCAGGCGGAAGTCCCAAGGCCAGCTGGGAGGGGAGGGGAGGGGAGGGGAGGGGAGGGCAGGGGAGGGGAGGCTGCCAGCAAGGCCTACTCTTCACCCCACAGCCTCCCTCCTGTGACCAAAGACAAACACTCCCCACTGTTTTCACAGCAGTGCTGCACAGCCGGGGGGGGGGGGGTGCATGCAAAGCAGATTAGAGAACGCGGAGGGCGGGGGCAGGACCCTCAGACACTGCCAGCCAGCCAGCCAGCCAGCCAGCCAGCCAGCCCCCCCACACACACACACACGGTCCCCACTGCGATGGTGGAGGACATGCTCGGTGTCTGAAGTCTGGCCCTTCCCACCTGAGAGAAGCGCCACTCCTTTGCCTGTGGCAACGGAAGCCGCTTCCAGGGTAAACCCAACAACCCACCCGCGCACAGAGGGGGGGAGACACCCACTGCTGGCAACGCGCCGGCTTGTGGTGTCTGCAAGCATGAATTGTGCCAGCAGGGGGCGCTCCCACCAGCTGATTCCAGCCTACTCTTCCCCCCCCCATCGCTCCCCCCCACCAGGCATCCCTGCATCATAAATCCAGGCTGCTAGAGACCCCCGTCCTGCCCCACCTCAGAGAAATCCACAGCCTGGGAGGGGGAGGAAGGCCACCCATTTCCCATTTACCTGGACCAACGTCCCGGCCAGTCCCACCCCTGCTCGTCCTGCCGTCCAAGGGGGCAGCTGGCCCAGGAAGGAGCAGCAGCCAGCGCCCGGGCGTGTCACAAAGCCTCCCCCCACCAGCCAATCAGGCAGCAAGGCTGCCCCTCCTCTCTCAGCCCCCCCCTCTCTTAACCACCCCCCCCAGGCAACCAAGGCATTCCCCACCACGACCCCTCGCCGGCTTGCCTGACCCTTCCAGCGGCCAAGGCGGACCCCCTCTGCACCCCACAGGCCACCCGTGGGCAGCACGTGAGGTGAGCTGCTCTGTCAAACGCCACCCACCCCCCACCCCCAGGCACCTGGGACGAGGCCGGTCCCTCCCCCCCCCACCAGTGATCGCTGGCACTGGGCTGCACTGGCTGGCGCTGGGCCCTGACTCAGAGGAGACCCGCCTCCTGATCCCTGGGCCTGTGAGGCACAGACAGGGACCCCTGCCCGCCCCGCTGACCGGAGGACGGGCAGGACAGAAGACACGGGCCAGTCAGAGCGGCAGCGGGACTCGGGTGGAAGCTCTGCCCCAGACCCCGTCTGCCCGCCCGCCCGCCCGTCCTGCACACATTCCCCTTGCCGAAGAGGGAAAGGGCAGCCCCCTCTCTCCCTCAGGGCAGCTGCCCCGGCCACCAAGGGAGGGTCCTCTCCCAGCAGCCCCTCCCCACAGAGACTGAAAGCCCCTCGGTGAGGGGATCGGGTCCCCCACCCTCTTCCCCCAGGGGCCAGCCCAGCGCCCAGCAAGAGATCCTAGATGCCAGGCAGGCCAGGCTCTCTGCCGCCGCCCCCCCCCAATTCCCCAGAAGCCAGGATGCCGGAGGGCCCCCAGCTCTCCCGACAAGGAGAGCCCCCCCCAAGCCTGCTGGCAACCATCGCTATCCCACCCCTGGCCAAGCGCAGAGCCTTCCACCCACACCCACACCCACACCCACCCAATCCTGGAGAAGGACCTCCAGGTGGCAGCAAAGGCCAAGGGGCTACTGGTCACGGGGAGGGGGGGAGCTGGCCCCACAGAAAGGGACACCAAGCCCCACAAGACATGGCCGACTCCATGGATGCTCTCTCTTCCTCAGCAAACGGGGCCCAAACTGCCGGGGGGGGGCGCCCTCCTCCCTCATAGAGCAGCGGGAGGTGGGAGAGGATCAAAGGAGGAGGAGGGGGGGGATGAACAGCCTGCCTGCCTGCCTGGAAAGGAGGCGGTGAGGAAACCCAGGCCCTCTCCAACCCTCTCCCCCCCCCCCAGCCCTCCCAGCCCTAAGCATCCTAAGCAGGATGCCCACCGCCTCTCGGCAGAGCCCACAGGAAGAAGACCCACAGGTCTCCTGCTGCTCCTCTTTGCTTCACTTGGGCCTCCCCAGGGATTGTGGGCCCCCAAGGCTTCCTGGAGTGACCCCTCCCTGTCTGGCCTCAGGCTGGCTTCAGGCTCCCCCACCCACCCACTAGGCCAGCCGGCCCTCCCATCTGACCAGGCTGGCCAAGCCAGGGAAGGCCAGGGTAGAAAGTGGGCCAGCCTGCCCCCTCCCTTCCTCCCTGCCCCACAGCACAGCTTGGTAGGGGAAAATGCAGCCAGCATGAAGGAACTCCCTCACCACCTCCCTCTGCCAACCGCAAAAGGTGGGCGGGCGGGCGGGCGGGCGGGGGGGGGGGAACCAAAGCATCACATAATGGCTGATAAGCAGCTTAAGGCCTCCCTTGCAGGTCAGCCTTAATCTGGCCCACAAGCAGAGCGACTAGGAATGGGAGCAAGGGGGGCTTGACCCCCATCTCCTTTCCCCTCCCTCAGGTTGGCACCTTGCCAATTGCTGGTGTGGGATCCAAGCAAGTTCACAGGCACAGCTTTCCTCCCGCCCGCCCCCTACACTGAATGCTAAGCTTCTCCACAGCCTCATATCTACACAGGGTGCGCATGCGTGCATGCATGCGTGCGGTGCCACTGCCCCCCTGCACATGCTACCTGATAGCAGGCGTCGGTGCATCCCTTCGGGGCACCCCAAACACCAGGGGGGGAACACACACCTGAGATTTGAAACTGCACCCTGGGCGGCAGGCCAGCCAGGCAACCCCCACCCCGGCCCGGCCCGGCCCGGCCCGAACGGGTCAGGAGCCCAATCCTAAATGCCCCAAGTGACTCCAAGAGAGCAAAAGCTCTTTCAACCTGGGGGTAGGTTTCACCAGCTTCTGCCCCCGGATGGGTTTAGCAAAGCTGCTCTCCTCCTTTGGACTGACAAGGGAGAAAACAGGGCTGGACCTGGGCTAGGCAGTCGGCCACCGCCACGGCCCCGCCAGCCACGGACGGCCTTGGCAGCCCGCCTGGCTCAACCAGCCCTGGTTGAACTGGCCTTGAGTCTCCATGGCCGGGAGAAAGTGAGAAAAAAAAAAGGCTCATCCAGAGCCTAGCCGAATAAAGTGATTCTTGCCTGTTCCACTGGCAGGACCGCCCAGGTCGGAGGCTGCAGGTTACAGGCACCTTGCCCGAGGCCAGACAAAAAAGGCCAGGACTGGGGAGCAAAAACCAAAATCTGTACCAGTGCTCCCCTTCTTAGGCCATCTTTCCACGCCGAGAGCCCTGGTGGTACAGCCTCCGTGGCTGAGACTCCGGCCCTTGACCTAAGAAGAGCCTTCCTGGACCAGGCCGAGGGGCCCCTCTTCGTCCAGCTCGCTGTCTCTCACGGTGGCCCCACCAGATACAGATGCCTCTGGGAGCCCAGGAGAGACCACGAGAGACCCCTGTCTCCTGATCCCCCTCTTCCCCTGCACCTGGCCTTTGGAGGGACGTTCCTTCTAAGCCGGGAGATTGTACTACATCCCCATCAGGGCTGGTCACCTGCGCTGGACTTTTCCTCCAGGAATCTGTCCAGGTCCCCTTTTTAAGGCACCTAGGCCAGAGGCCATCCCCACATCCTGTGGCCAAGAGTCCCTTGCTCAGAGTTTAACCTCTGTTGGTCTGGTCACCTCCAAGGAGTTTCCACGTGGCTCCTTGCAAGGGCTTTTCAAAGGTAATCTCCTCACAGAAGACGCTTCAGTTCAAATGCGACATTTAGCTTTTCGAGACACCTAACGGGCGGATGCATCTTATTGATCAGCTCATGGAGCTATACTTCAGGCTGGCTAGAAGTCTGGGTTGTTTTGTTTATTTTAAATAAATCTCTTGGTCTTTCAGAGTCCTGGCCGCTTAGCAAGACTGCCAAGAGCAACTACTCTTTTCGCCTTTAACCTTCTCTGGATTGACACGATGAAGGCAGCCACAATCTTGAGTCTGCAAAAGTATTGCAGGTATTTCAGTCAACAAATACAGTACATGATTAAGCAGATCACGGTTCTCTCTCCTTGTTCGCCACAACGAACCTTGACGCTATTACTCCTCATGCATGGGGTTCCACCAGCTGGAAGTGACTTGATGGCCATAGAACAAAGGTAAAAATATTCTCAGTTATAAATGTGGCACCTATAAGGAAGAAATGGCATGCCCCCCACATCTAAACTATACTGCCCCAGTCAGAAGCTCTTTCTCCGACTCTGGGCCAAAAATGGGAGAGGGGTTTCCCCCCCCCGCCCGACTCCCCAGAGGGGATATGGAGAAATAGAGACACCACAGACAAAGGGAGCATCACTGTGACAGCTTTCTGCCCAAGGTGCACCCCAGGCAACTGCCTCGGGGGGGGGGGGCATTTCTTTCCAAGTATCCAAACTAGAGTGAGGACCTCTTCAAATCTCCTACAGGAAGGACCTCTTGGCCTCTCCCAAAATCTCTTTGCAGGTCCTCCGGGCTCACCACTCATTGACCAGGGTGACTTGATTCGTGCCACCTGATTACAGGGGCCCCAATCGCGCCCCACCCACCGACTCACCCACCCGCATCGATCTTGGTCAGAGCCTAAACCACCCACCCCTACTCTGCTTCTCCATCAGAGATGGGGGGCAGGGAGGGGGGGAAGGCAGGGCCAGATGAGATTAAGGGGTTAAATCTGCTTTCACTTTTGCTCTCAGAGCAGAGAAGGACTTAATTCAGAGCAACCAGAGCATCAAAATTAACAAGAGGGGAAGGGGGGGAGCTGCAGGGAACTGCCCTGCAGCTCTCCCCACCCCACAACCTGCTTAGCTGCCCCAGAGAATAGGGAAAAGACATTCGCACACGCATGTGCCCCTCTTGGCCACCTAAAGCACTCCCTGCCTCTTCCCACAGCCCTTCTTTTGCAAACGCTTTAATATTGTCTTCTAATGATGTAAGCTGCCTCGTTATCCTCACTGTTCCTAGCTCTAAATGTTGTCTTTTAGTGACGTAAACCACCGTCGTTGTTGTTTAGCCATTAAGTTATGTCCAACTCTTCGTGACCCCACAGACCAGAGCACGCCAGGCCCTCCTGTCTTCCACTTCCTCCCGGAGTTGGGTCAGATTCATGCTGGTCGTTTCGATGACCCTGTCCAACCCTCTCGTCCTCTGTCGTCCCCTTCTCCTCTTGCCTTCACACTTTCCTAACATCAGGGTCTTTTCCAGGGAATTTTCTCTTCTCATGAGATGGCCAAAGGATTGGAGCCTCACCTTCAGGATCTGTCCTTCCAGGGAGCACTCACGGTGGATTTGTTCTCTTTGCAGTCCAGGGGATTCTCAAGAGTCCCCTCCAGCACCAAAATTCAAAAGCATCAATTCTTCGGCAGTCACCCTCTTTATGGTCCAGCTCTCACTTCCATACATCGCTACTGGAAAAACCATAGCTTTGACAATGCAGACCTATGTCGGCAAGGTGGCGTCTTTTAATTTTGTGGCTGCTGTCTCCATCTGCAGTGATTAGGGAGGCCCAGAAATTAACATCTGTCACTGCCTCCATATCTTCCCCTTCTATTTGCCAGGAGGTGATGGGGCCAGTGGCCATGATCATTGTTTTTTTTATGTTGAGCTTCAGACTATTTTTGTGCTCTTCTCTTTCACCCTCATTAAGAGGCTCTTTAATTCCTCCTCATTTTCTGCCATCAGAGTGGTATTATCTGCATATCTGAAATGGTTAGCCATGGTTTCTAAGGCCCACTTGACTTCACTCTCCAGGATGTCTGGCTCAAGGTCAGCAGCTACACGATCTGGGTTGTCCGGGACATCCAGATCTTTCTGGTATAATTCCTCTGTGTATACTCGCCACCTCTTCTTGATGTCTTCTGCTTCTGTGAGGTCCCTACCATTTTCGTCCTTTATCATGTCCATCTTTAAACAAAATGTTCCTTTAATATCTCCGGTTTTCTTGAACAGATCTCTGTTTTTCCCCTTTCTATTATTTTCCTCTATTTCTTTGTGCTGTTTATTTAAAAAGGCCGTCTTGTCTTTCCTTGCTATTCTTTGGAAGTCTGCATTCCATTTTCTGTAATTTTCCCTATCTCCCTTCCATTTTGTTTCCCTTCTCTTCTCCGCTATTTGTAAGGCCTCATTGGACAGCCACTTTGCTTTCTTGCATTTCCTTTTCTTTGGGGTGTTTTTTGTTGCTGTCTCCTGTACAATGTTACAAGCCTCCATCCATAGTTCTTATTTATTTATTATTTATTTTATTTATTTAATTTATATCCCGCCTATCTGAATCACATAGGACCACTCTAGGCGGCTTACAACAACAATTCACAATAAAATTAATACAATTTTAAGATAGAGGAAAGGCAAGAACGAAGTGAAACGGAGACTAGGGCAAAGGAAAGATGGGGAAGGTCAGGAATTGGCTGTGGGGAAGGCCTGCCGGAACATCAGTGTTTTTAATTGTTTTTTAAAGATACCCAGCGAGGGGGCAGCGCGAATGTCAGGGGGAAGGTTATTCCAGAGGCGAGGAGCCACCGCCGAGAAGGCCCGATTTCTTGTCTTTTCCCTCCGGGCCTCCCTCAGAGTCAGGCTCCTCAGCCTCACCTCCTGGCTCGCGTTAGTGACACGGGTAGAACTTGGTGGAAGAAGGCGTTCCGCCAAGTATCGAGGCCCTAAGCCGTTTAGGGCTTCAGGCACTCTGTCCACCAAATGGAGTTCTTTAAATCTGCTTTTCACTTCCACTGTGTATTCATAAGGGATTCGGTTAGATTATACCTGAGTAGCCCAGTGGTTTTTCCTACGTTCTTCAATTTTGAATTTTGCTATAAGAAGCTGATGATCAGAGCCACAATCAGCTCCAGGTCTTGTTTTTGCTGACTGTATAGAGATATAATCAATCTGATTTCGGTATTGCCCATCTGGTGATGTCCATGTGTAGAGTCATCTCTTGTGTTGTTGGAAAAGAGTGTTTGTGATGACCAGCTTGTTCTCTTGACAAAACTCTATTAACCTTTGCCTTGCTTTGTTTTGAACTCCAAGGCCAAACATACCTGTTGTTTCTTTTATCTCTTGACTCCCTACTTTAGTATTCCAGTCCCCTATAATGACAAGAACATCTTTCTTTGGTGTCAGTTCTAGAAGGTGTTGTAAGTCTTCATAGAATTGGTCAGTTTCCGTCTCCTCAGCATTGGTGGTTGGTGCATAAACTTGGATTATTGTGATGTTGAAATGTCTGCTTTGGATTCGTATTGAATCTGTTCTTGGGAGGAAAGTGATGACAAACCTTGACAGCATCTTAAAAAGCAGAGACATCACCTTGCCAACAAAAGTCCGAATAGTCAAAGCTATGGTTTGTCCTGTAGTGTTGTATGGAAGTGAGAGCTGGACCATAAAGAAAGCTGACCGCCGAAGAATTGATGCCTTTGAATTGTGGTGCTGGAGGAGACTCTTGAGAGTTCCCTGGACTGCAAAGAGAACAAACCTATCAGTTCTAAAGGAAATCAACCCTGAGTGCTCACTGGAAGGACAGATCCTGAAGCTGAGGCTCCAATCCTTTGGCCATCTCATGAGAAGAGAAGACTCCTTGGAAAAGACCTTGATGTTAGGAAAGTGTGAAGGCAAGAGGCGAAGGGGATGACAGAGGATGTGATGGCTGGACAATGTCATCGAAGCGACCAGCATGAATTTGACACAACTCTGGGAGGCAGTGGAAGACAGGAGGGCGTGGCGTGCTCTCGTCCATGGGGTAACAAAGAGTCGGACTAAACGCAATCCACCTGAAATTGGCAATGCCACTCCAGTATCTTTGCCAAGAACACCCCATGATCAGAAACAACATACCGTTTGCCAGATCCAGGGCACTGCCTCTCAAGCTCCCCTCGGAGGGGATCAGGGGAGCAAAGGGGTCTGCCAAACACAAGGCAGGCGCCAGGAGCGCTTCCGAAGGGGACCAAGAGAGCCACCTTCAACCTCATGGCCCAGGAGAGGGCAAGCAGCTGATGGTCGGGGTGGCAACTGGAGAACCAGGTCTGGGAAAAGGTGGCGTTCTTGACCACTTGGGGATTGGGTGGTATGGGGACATCGGCCCTTTTACGCCCCACACCCCACCCACCGAAATCAGGATGAAAAACCAATCAGGCAACGCGCCCAAGGGTACTTTGAGAAGGCAACCCCCCCACCCCGTGCCATTCTGGGATGGGCTGGTGCTGGAGAGCATTTGGTTGCATCACAACAAGCTCCACGGGAAACACAAGCCTTGCCACCACCACGCCAGGACAAATGAAGAAGAAACAGGCCCCTGACCTGTGTCTCCAGTGGAGACTCTCCAATCGTGAGCCCCAGGAAGAAGGACATAGTTGGAAGGCACCCCCCCCCCCAAAAAATCTAGCGTCCTGCAGAAGCAGGAAATCCCCTGCAAAAGTGTGCCGGGGCGGTTGGCTGCCTGGTTGCCATATAAAAACCTCCTGTGAAAGAGAGCACGCCACCCTCGGAGGCTGCAATCATCATCATCATCATCATCATCATCATCATCATCATCATCATCATCATCATCATCATCATCTTTAAAAAATCTCCAGGCACAGTCAAAATTATAAAAACATTGACTGGTATTAACAAAAAACCTAAGTACTGTATCTGTTAAATATTGGCACAGTATGTATGCTGTTCCTAATATTGTCATTTTTTGTAGCTCTGATGGTGTGAACTGCCACTACTTATAATACTGCGTGAAATTTCTTGAGATTGTTCTCAACAATCTCAAGATGACTACGGGGACCACGGAAGAGTGTTTCTTTCAGAGGCGAGATGTTTCGATTGCCAGGTCTCTACTTTGTTAGTTTTTCCAATTCTTTATTTTCAACTCTGGTATCCGCTGAAATTGCAATGTCAATGATTCAGCTGTTTCTTCATTCTATTATCACTATGTCTGGTGTGTTATGTTCAAGGTGTCTATCCGTTTAGATCTGTAAATCCCAGAAGATGTTGACTTCCTCATTTTTGACACCTTCTCTACCTGATGTTCCTGCAGGTTTTTGGAGGCTGGCAAGTTATCTGTTTTCCATAACGACCATGCACTAAGTTTGCCATGCTATCATCTCTAACGTTGTAATCTGTTTGTGCAATCTTTGGACGTTCACAGATGAGGTGTGACACTGTTTCATCTTTTTCTCAGCAGAGTCAACATCTGCTGTTAGCACTAATTCACTGAATCTTAGCTTTCGTCACACTGGTTTGGAATGCTTGTGCAGCAAAAATCAAGCATTCGATTTCTTTCTTAAGGGTCCCCAGTTTTAGCCATGCCCATGTTGAATTATGATCATACTTTCCATCAATATTTTTCAGGAGTTGTCCATGTACTGGTTTATTTTTCCAGATGTTTAATTCATTTTCAAATTGTTGTCTCTTATATTGAGCCTTTGTTTCTGTTGTTTTCAAAATATTCTCCATTTTCACTGCCTTAAGTAATTTTTCAATGCTTCTACTGATAGAATCATTTAGGCTTCTTTTTTCCACTTCTACTATCTGCTGCATTTGCAATGATCCATGGCCTCTGATTTTTTCATGGTAAATATAATCTGTCCACATAGTTTTTTGGATGTTGTGTGTGATACATGTTCATTAATTTCTGTGTTTTTCGATGTAATTTTTCTAATTCATTTTGAGTCCAATCTATTATTCCAGCTGGGTATCTAATTACTTGAACTGCTCATGAGTTTATGGCTTTGATTGTATTTCCACCATTTAATTCTGATGTTAAGATTTTCCAGTCTTTTGATATATTCTGTTTCTGTCAGTTCTTTAACTTTTGTGTGCATTATGTTATCTGCTTCTAGTATTCCAAGGTATTTATAATTTTCTTAACTTGAGAGTGATTTTATAACGTTGACATTTTAAAACTCTATTCCATCTAGCTTTTTGATCTTGCTACTGTGTATAGACAGAGTTGCCCATTTGTCAATTCCAAATTGGATATCTTAATTAAATATTTGTACTGTGTTTAGCAGTGATTCTATCTCCGTGGAACTTTTTGCATATAGTGTTAGGTCCTCCATGTATAAGAGATGATTGAGTTTTCCTGCTTGTTGTGAAATATGGTAGCCCAATGCAGTTTTATTTCAAATTATTGACATGGGGATTAGTGAGATGTTAAACAGCAGCATTGACAAATAATCCCCCTACTGTATTCCTCTTTCAATGTTAACTTCCCCAGTCTCTTCAACATAGGCAATTAAGTTTTTCATGTTTTTCTTGAGGAATTCCTGAATGTTTTTACTAATCCCAAACATTTTTAGGCACGTGTTAATCCAGTTGTGTGGCAATGATTGAAATGACTTTTTAAAAGTCTGTCCAGGCCATGTTAAGGTTTGTTTTTCATCTTTTTTGCATTCTTCAATATTGTTGTTGTTGTTGTTTTTAAATTTGTATCCCACTCCCGTTAGTGCTGAGGCACTACTCTGGGCAGTTACAACAACAGCTTGTGCCTCGCCTGTCGAGAAGCTCTTCCTCTCCTGCTTTGGGCGCCGCCTTTTTCCCCCGGATCCTCCCATCCCCGCCGGAGCTGCAGGGACAGGCGCCTGCTCCGCCTTGCACGCGAGGTCCCTTCCCATCCTCGTCCCATCGGCTCTCCTCCGCCTTCTCCTCTGCGGGCGATCCCTCCCAAACTCCCTCCGTCCCCCTTCCTTCCAGAGCTTTCCCCTTCTTGGAGGGGGCGGGAATGCCTTGAGCTCTGCCGGACGGTGCCCACAGACAGAGGCAGAAAGGCACGCGGGGCCTCCCCGTCCGTGGCTGGCCCCTCCCTCCCTGGCCAGACCCCCGCGGCCACGCATCCTTCCCACGCCCTGCAAGGGGCCACCCAGGAGTCCTGCTTCCAGGCGGCGCCATGGACCACAGCATGGACCGCGGAGCCCCACCTTTCCCGAGGCCCAGCCCCCAAAAGGGGGAGCCCCACCTCCCGCAGTCCCTTCCTGGGCGGCCCTGGCCTTCCTGGACAAGCCCCCACCGGGGCCCCAAGGTCCCCCGCCCTCCCGCCCAGGACCTCCCCGCCCCTTGCCATACGGAGGGCTGGGGGTCCGGCAGCATCCTCTGTTCCCACCTGGGTCAGGAGGAAGGGCCAATGTCCGGTGGGCCCAGTGAGGCTCAGCAAGCTTTCGGTCACATCCTGGGTTTCAGCAGCAGGGAGGCAGGACAGCTCCAGAGGCATCTTGCCAGGCTAACCACGGTGGCCTCTGGACCCCTCAGGAGGGAGACACAGACCATCACCATGCGTCATCTCCTCCTCCTCCTCCTCCTCTAGACAGATGGCCGGAATCTGCCACCCACAGGGACCCTTCCTTCTCACCTCACCCTCAGTGCTCACCCCATAGACTCTTCTCTGTCCACGAATAGCCCCATTTCCTGGATGAGCCAAAGGTGAGGACTCCAGTTTCTGCCTCCCCCCCACCCCTGCCAAGCAGGGCAACCTGGAGGTACAGGTTTGCACGTCCTCAGGCAGGGAAACAAATAAGGTACTGCCGCTGCTCCTCTGCAGTCTGCGTGCCTCGTCCTTTGCTGGCAGAGAGGCATCCCTTTTGCTCCTTCCGAAAAAGAAGGCTCTTCCAGCAAACGCCCACGCAAGAGGCCAATGTACTCTTATCCTAGTATTGACAAGGGGTCCGACGTGCAAGGGACTCTGGAGTGCAGCAGCTGCTGGCTCGGTCCCAGTCGAATCAAGAAGTCACTTCTGCTCAGCGGTGGGTCCTCCCGCAAGCACCATGTGCTGGGAACGGAGCAGATGAGGCGAGGAAACAAAGAGCCACAAACACACACAAAAATCAGACAGATCTCCCAAGAGCCTCAAGAGAAAGGAAACGACCTCTGCCTCCGGTCCACACAAAAGGCTCAGTTTACAAGCTTCTCACAAGCTTGCAGGGGCTTTGAGATGCCCTCAGCGGAGAAACAGCCAGCAAAATGGCCTCCAGCCGTTCCCGAAATCTCTCCCAAAGCGGGCAGGGGCCCTCCGGACACAGAGTGTGTGGCCCACAGCCATCTCTAAGGTCTGGGAGAGGAAGGCAAGGCAAGGCAAGGCATGTTCTCCACCAGAGAAGGAAGAAGGCCCTTCTTCCCACAAGAGGCGCAGGACCAGGCGTCCTCCTCACCGGGAGCAAAAAGGTCTTCCAACGGCAAAAGTGCAGGCGTTGGGGAGAGGCGAGCAGCTCCCTCCCCGGCTGCACTTCAAATTAGGAACACAATTATTTCTATCACTGTCTGCTTAAGGGGCAGTTTAAATTGCCAACTTGAATAACTGGAGGGAGCGCAGTTTCACTGAAAGCACTTGCATTTTGCCAGTGGAAGGTCCCAGACTCAATTTTTGGCATTCCCCCCCCCACCCGAAAAGGCTTCAGCTCCCCCACTAAGCAATAGCTGGCTGACACACACACCCCTCGCATGCCATGTCTATGTAGGAAAGGTGCAAAGAATCAACACAACCTTCTACCTGGGCAACGCTGACACCTGTCTACCTAATTAGGGCATCATGAGATGCATGTTTTATTTTTAGACATCTCATTCGGTGGAAACGCGATTCCAACCCAGTCCATGGGGGGGGGGAATGTTTTGCTCTTCCTCTCTCCCTCCCTTAAGGGGCAAGGTTCACCAACCTGTTTGGGAGGTCTGAGCCACAAGGAGCCCCCACCCCACCCCAAGGTCCCCTCCTGTCAGCAAAAGTGCTAGCCCTCTCACCCTGAGTCTGGGAATCACAAGAAGGGAGGGAGGGAGAGCCCCCCCCCCTCCAGCCAGGGCCACTGCCTTTTTCATCTTTCTGTACAACAGAGAGGCAGCCTCCTGTATCCTTCAGCGTTTGGGACTCCAACCTTTCCTACCTTTTTTAAATTATTTTTAAATTTTTTAACATAAGGGATGACAGAAAGGAAAAGGGGAATTGGAATTGATGAGGAAGAAGGGAGACAATAACATACTTCCATCCATTCTATACCTATTGCCATATCAAGATTTTAAGTTATTCTATTTACTCTTTTCTGCCTTCTAGATCAACTTCTCATTTCAATATATGCTATTCACCAGCTGCCTGCTGATTCAGTCCACTTGTTAAATAGATCCCATCTTTCTATTGCCTTTTGCAAGGGATAGTCCTTCATGACTTCTGATAAAATGTCCATTTCGGCTATTTCCCGTATCTTTTCAATAAGATCTTCTTGCTTCGGTACCGTTGGTCTTTTCCAATTTTTAGCATATAGAATTCTGGCTGCCGTAACTATGTATATAACTATATATTCCTTTGACTTATCTATATTTTCAGGTATCATACTCAATAGAAACAATTCTGGGGTTAATGGCACCTTACAGAAGGGGAGGGAGGGAGAGAGGGTGGTCCACTCTCTATGCTCTTGATTCTGAGCTCAGCCCACCTGCACATTTGACTGATGTCTTTAAAGAAAGACAACCCCCCCCCCAGCGAAGAGCCCAGTATTGGCCCAGGCAGCTTGCTTCACTTTGCTGGAAAAGGGTGCGTGTGTTGTTGTTGTTGCAGGACCAGCGAGGCCAGGCCTCCTTGACCGCTGTGGTGCTCGCTCCTGCCTCCTGCCTGTCGTCCTGGAGTTCCTGCTCCTTCCCAAGCTCCAAAGCAAAACCAGGGCCCTTTCCCGGCCATGGGCAGGGCAAGAGGAGTCCACAAGGAAGCTGGAGAGAAAGGGAGGGAGCAGGCAGAGGCCCCAGGCAAGAAGCGCTCACCCTGCGCGTCGGAGGAGAGGGCAGCCAAAGACCCGCCAGGGTCTCCGTGGTCCTGAAGCAGCGGCCCGGAAGGGAGGTGGAGACAGGAAGGACCGATGGCCACCGAAGGGCCACCCTCCAGGTCTGCGACCCACTCCCCTCTCCCCCTTTTCTTCCCTCCAAGGGTCCCCCCCCCCGCCTGCCCACCTAGCTCTCTCCGCACAGCCACCAAGGGGTGGAAAGGAGATTTGCTCCTCCAAAGGCCGGGGAGGGCGGCCACCCACGGCCACACCGAGGACAGCCAGGGGGCAGAAGCCTGCCCACCAAATCCCAATGCTGAAACCCTACGTTTTGTCATTCAGGAATGGCTGCCGTGGCGATCTTGGCCGCCCTTCGGTGCACGTGACTGGAGGTGGCATTTGAGCGACACACACGCAGAGCGCAGGAGCGGCGGCCCCCTTCCTTCCAGGAGGCAGGAAGAAGCTGCTCAGCAAAACAAGGCTTCAGGTGTTGTTGTTGTCGTTGCCGTCGCCCCCCCTCCCGGCTGCGAGTGACTTAAGTAGGCCACACAAGCTAGGCGCTCGCTCAGTCACAGGCAGAAGGGGCCACGCCTCAGCTCTCTAGAGAAGACCCTCCTCTTTTTAAAAATGAAAAACAGAAACTTGATGCCGGCAGAAGAGGGGATGCGGCGTTGTGGGCCTCCCGCCTGTTCATGGGGCAGCTGCCCGCCAGCTGTGCTCTTTCCCAGGACACGCCATGCCACCTCCCCCCCCGCTTCTCCACCCAGAGTCCATGACCGATGACACACACCCCCAGGGCGGAGGGCCCCACAGATGAAGCCCCCTGGGATCCCACCATGCCAACACGGGGCCCCCCAGGTGTCCAGCCAGCCTCCGGACAGCCCCTCCGCTCTAGGCTTGCTCACTGTCCCACGCAGGCGGCCACAGGGAGCCCTCCCGATGCTTGGGTTTCGGCTTCCAAAACCCCCAGGGCGCCTGGCCAGGGCAAGGTGCGGCACCCCGAGCCCCTCGTTATGGTCGTGACCTGCCATCATGTCGGAATGGCCTTCGATCGGCCCTAAAAGGGCTTTTGAGATATGGAGTGGTTTTACCAGTGAGCTTCCTTGGCCGAGTGGGGATTCGAACCCTGTTCTCCAGAATCCGAGTTTGTCACTCTATCCGCTGCAACAGGCTGGGTACCAAGCACCTGGAGAGCCAGGACTGGATGAAATCTGGATACAGGATATAATCTCTGTAATCCAAATTTAAAATGGCTGATGAAGGACTCGTTTGACTTCACTTCTGCCCTTCTTCTTCTTCTTGTGGCAAAGAACACGGTGGGGACGGTCTCTCCCCAGCGCCATAGTTCCTGCCCCACAGAGGGAATTCTTCCTTGGGAACTGCTCTGCTCCCCGCAACGGACCCACGGGGACAACGTTCCACAGGACTCAGCTCTTAAGCGTGACTCCGTGGCGGCCACTGGCAAAGTGTAAAAACCCCTTTCTTGCAGGGCCCACTCAAGACTCGGCCCCTCCCTTTCCACCCGAGGGAGAAATGGGGTTCCCCAGGCACTCCCACCAGCCCCTGGCTTCTGGGGGAGAGGATGTTCTGGTGGTGGGGAGACCAGGAAGCCATGACATAACCAAATAACCGTCCACTTGAAATACAATTCTGGTGCTGCAGGACACGAAGAATTCTAAGAGCACCTGACACGGACATGGAGCTGACTAAAAATAAGCCGTGTCTATCACTTTTCCACTATGGTAAGAGCATTATGTTAACTATTAAAGACATCTATGGTGCACCCGCTGAGACTGTACCAAGGCGCCATTCATTTCTAAGGCAGTGCAGCGTCTGGCTACGGTTATGAAGACCAGTACAGAGTGCTTCAACCTCCCCCCCCCGCCACCCGTGGGCTCACTTTAACAGGGTTAGGGGTCTCCGTGGACCACTTCATTTGTTTCGTTGTTTTGAAAATCAAATCATCTACATAACTCATCTTAACCATGTTTTCCTTCAGCGTTGGCACCACCATCTCCCAAACCAGCTCTCAGTGACGCCAGCCAGCCCAAGGCCTGGTGGGGCCAGGCCCATACATGAAGGGGGGGCCTCTTTGCTGGTCCCTCCCGGGCCTGGCGTGGAGAGGGGCACCCTGCCACCTCCCTTCTCGCCTGCCTGCCTGCCTGCCTGCCAGTCTCTCGAGAGGCCAAGAGCTGCCACTCGGGCCCAGGCCCTGCTGCCGTGGCTTCTACTACCTCTCCCTCCTCCTGAACTCAGGACAGCACCTCTAGAAGCAGCCGGTCTAAATAAAGCTCCTAAATCCCGGCAAAGTTTAGATGTCTACCAAAGCTCATTTTGAGAGTGGATTAGGGCCCCCACAGGCACTGGGTCACGAGCTCCAAGCCGGCCGGTCAGGACACCATGGCAACCTCCCTCCTGCCTCCCTCGGCTGGCCCAAAGCGAACGTCCACCTTTAGCTGCAGCGGCTCAGGCCGCCTGGAAGGCAAGGGCGGCAGGAACGAACCCTGCCAGGCTAAAAAAGGGCCGGCCAGCGCGTGGCAGGAGGGGGCCGAGCCCCTCCCTGGCCCTTTGCTGGGACAAAGCCAAGCACTTCCTGCCCGTCGGAGAGCGGGAGAACCAGGCCGTGGCCGGACCGAGCCTGTCCCTCGCGCTGGCTACAAAAGCAGGATCTGCCTCTCTGGCTCATGGACCAGGGCTGGGAGAAAGGACGAGGGGGGGGAAAGGGACGTATTTAAAACCGCCAAACAGCGACTGCCTCGAAGGGAAGCTCTGGCTCATTCTTTCGGGCAGGGACTGTGGGGGGGGGGGTGGCAGCTCAAGGTCCAGAAGCACAACAATGCCCGTGCGAGAGCCCCCCCCTTTTGCAAAAACAGGCCATATTGGGCCAAACGTTTTGAACTTGGAGGTGTGTGCGCCCAGGGTTGGCTTTGCGGGGGGGGGCACATGCCACCCACAGCATGCAGTTGGCCCACCCGTGATCTAAATAGATGGCTTCACCCACATGGTCAAGCGGGCATGACTCCGAAATGCCGATGCGGCTGAGACATTGCTAGAAACAGCCCATGTCAAAAATGCTTTCTGAGGTGCGGCTTAAACAACAGACCGACTGGGTCCTTTCCTCCCCACCCACCCCACTTGCTCTCTCTCCTGTCGGGTTCCCTCCCTCCCCCTCTACCCCTTCTGGGGGCAGGGGAGTTTATCAGCCACAGAGGCTCAGGGTGGCAGAAGGGTTGGCGACGGCTAGTGTCCCCCTTCACCAGCGGCCAGAAGAGCTGCCCTCATGGCAAGGATTTCTCTTCAATATTTGCACCCTGCTTTTCCTTCCACCCGGACAGACCCAAGTGGCTAGCCATGACATATGGAAAACAAACTCAATATTATCAGAAAAACTAAAACGGAGCCAAACAATACAATAATCGTAATTTATTTAGCAACAAAACCCACAGAATTATAGAACTGTAGAGTCGGAAGGGATTTGGCGCCCTTCCAATGCAGGAAATCCATCACTAAAGCAGCCCTGCCAGGCGGCCCTCCAATCTTTCGAAAACACCTGCATGAACACTTTATAGGTACAAGCAAAATAGAAATAAAAAGTAAAAGACAAAAAAGTGGTGGTATCAAAGACTAACCTTTATTTATTTATTTATTTATTTATTTATTTATTTATTTATTTATTTATTTATTTATTTATTTATTTATTTATACCCCGCCTATCTGGTCAAATGTGACCACTCTAGGCGGCTTACAACACACTCGCTCTCATTAGCTCTCATGTCTGATGAAGTGGACTTGTCCACAAAAGCTCACATTAAAAAAATATAAAAGTTACTCTTTAAGATACCATTTTTAAAAAAACTTTTAAAAACATTTTTGTCTCTTCTTATGGCTTATTTCTATTTGGCCTTTAATGCTAATGCTTGCATAGACTAACATGACGATTCCTTCTACTTCGAGTTCTGCACAAAATTCTATCCCCTTTTCCAAGGCAACTGGGGGGGTGGGGGTGGGGGTGGGGGTGGGGGTGGTTCCCTCCCCTGCTGAGTTGCTCTTCCTAACATTCGGCAGGAGTCTCCTTTCAGTTGCGGATCTGACCCCCTGCTCACGGGGAGGGAGCGGCAGAAAACAGGCTCACTCCCCCTTCCACACCAAGATGCCCTTCAGGGAGCATCTGAAGACCACAGCGAGAGGCAACGTGCTTCCTCCACCACTCCTTAGGCTGGGCCCAGTCTCCAGTCCCGTCAGCTCCCCAGTCACCCTCCTCTGGACTTGTCCCCCCCCTCGCCCACACCCTTGCTAAACTGCTCTGCCCAGAACTGGATAGAGGATTCCGAGTGAGGTCTCACCAAAGGACAAGTCGTGGTTCTCCCTTAGATTTGGGGGATTTTCCTACAGTGAGCAGGAAACGCTTATTTTGTAAAACAACGAGAAGCAATTTCCCTGATACTTTCCCACCGTTGATCCTCAGGCCTGTCTTTGCTGAAGGAAAGCTTCTTTCCATCCTGCGCCAAGCATCTCTGGCACTGGCTTCCATGCTTGGCGCCCTTTTGGCGCTCTGGTTTACTCTCCTGCCTCCAGGAGGCAACCCAGGACCCTTGGAACTGAGCAGGGAGCAGGTGAAGCAAACCCGTGCTAGGGTGGAGGACGGCGGTCGGCCTCCTCCTGATCCAGTCTTGCTGGAGCAGGTGGCAGGGCCTGGAATCTATGTTAATCTAAACTCACTCTAACTTTATAAATAACTGTGACAACAACAGCAGCAACTTGTTCACCTGTACTATATTAGTATCATTATTCAAAAACACCAGGCACAGTCATTCAAAATTATAAAAACATTGACTGGTATCACATAGCAGATCCAAGTATCTGTTAAACATTGGCGCAGGATGTATGGCATTCCTAATATTGTCATTTTTTGTGTGTTTTTTGGTAGCTCTGATGGTGTGATTTCATCTGCCACTGCTTATAATACTGCGTGAAATTTCTAGAGATGGTTCCCAAAGCCCCGACAGGGACCACGGAAGTGTGTTTCATCCACAAGTGAGATATTTCCATTGCCAGGTTATTATTGGGAGTAGTAGCACTACTACTACTACTACTACTACTACTACTACTACTACTACTACTACTACTACTACTACTACTACTCATTGTGTGCTTAGTCTGGCTTATTCAAGTCCTGAGGCAGAAGCATTCAGAGGATGGCAGGGATGGGCTCCGGAGAGCCATCGGCATGTGAGCAGCAGCAAATGCCTTTGAACAAGTAGTAGCAGTAGCAGTAGTAGTAGCAGCAGCAGCAGCAGCAGCAGCAGCAGCAGCAGCAGCAGTAGTAGTGTTCTCATCTCTTTACACACCCCTCGGAACCGAAGACTACCCTCCAGACATCAAGCAACTCTAATCCACCCAAGGACGGGCCCTCCTGAGCTGCCGCCAGCCTTGCCAACGGCGCATCCTGGCCTGCCCGCGTTCCCCTCGCCAGCCTGACTCAGCGGCTGCTCTTCCTCTGGAAGATTCTGCCTCAGTTGCTAGCAGGAGGTGCCAAGCCCAGCCTTTGGGGCACCGGAGGTTCACCGTGACTCTCTTCGCCTCCCGGCTGAATCCCCTCTGTCTGCGCAGGGGGCCCCCCCAGCCCAGCCCAGCCCAGCCCCCCCCCAGCCTAGCCCGCCCCGCTCAGCCACCGCCGCCAACTCAGCACGGCTGGAGCTGACCGAAGGCCCAGGCAGCGCTGGCTCCCAGCGAGTGTGTTCCAGACCCCCCCCTGCCCCCCGGGCACATGGGCTGCGCCCCCTCCCGCCCCACAATGGCTGGGCTTTTCTCTCTGTTCTGCAGTCTCATTGTGTGCTTAGTCCGGCTTATTCAAGTCCTGCGGCAGAAAGCATTCAGAGGGTGGCAGGGATGGGCTCCGGAGAGCCATCGGCATGTGAGCAGCAGCAAATGCCTTTGAACAAGGGAAACCAAGCAGAAGCGGGCAGGGTGCCAGGGGCCCTTCCCACCTCCTGGTCGTTCAGCTAGAAGAGGACGGAGGGCCTGCCCCGACCAGGACGGCTGCTCTACGGAGTGGCTGGAGGAGGGGGTCGGGTGGTCCTGCAACGCTGGGAGGCCATCTTTCTGGAGCCCCATCACCCTCCCCAGGGAAGGCTGCCCGATGAGAAGCCCTTCCCCTCCCGGCCCCCGCCTGAAGGGCCTTTGGAGAGGGGGCTCCAGGGAGAGCTCCCTCCGGCTGAGAGATCACAGCCCCCCCCTCCCAGGTCAAGCAGCCCGGGGGGGCACCTGCGCTCACTCGGCTCCTTCCTGCCAGGCCGGAAGCAGCGCAATCCCCCCCCCCCCCCGAACTCCTCAGGACCCTACGAGAGGCTTGTTGCCCTTACAGGACATCAGAGGCAGCTTGGCAATGCTTAAACAGCACCCAGAGTCATTCTTACAGGGAAGCTGGAGGCTGAGCCCCCCCCCCCCGTTTCAGGGCCCCCAACCCCCTCCCCGTGGCCTAAGAAGGCAGGTGGTCGGGAGGGCGGTGGGACTTCCAGTAGCCACCGTCCTAGAAGACTGGACAAGAAGCTGGGCCACTTCAGAGAGCACAAGCCCTTTCTCTGGCTAAAGAGGGAAGGAGGCACCAGCACCGGGGGGGGGGCGGAGCGGGGGCAGAGCCATGGGGTGGGGTGGGAGGTACAATCCCGAGGTCAATTCCGTGCCGCATCTCCAGGTACGACGGCTGGGGAAAGCGTCCAAAGGCCAGAGAGTCACCGTGGCCAACCCACGGGCACCATCCCGAGCCAGAGGGACCAGGGGCCCGATTCCTGGGATCCCCAGCCTTGCCACCTGGAGGGCCCTCAGTCTATGCAGGTTGCATCCAGTCAGCGCAGGCCTGGCCCCTCAGCCCTCTCCAATACGGGTGTCCAGGCACTCGTGATCCGCCCAGCCACGACGACCACGGCCAGGCGTCTTCAGGGCCGGTGGAGAGTCAGGCACTACCGGAACCCCCTCACGGCCTTTCATCTCCACACAGTGACACTTAATCCCGAGAACAAAACATATGGAGAATCTCGCTCGGCCCCAATTTCTGCTGTCTTGGGGAGGTGGCCTCTTGGCTGATTGTAGAGAGCACTGCGCCACAGAAAGGCTGTGGCTGTTTTGGGGTTTTCCTGGGGCCTGACTTCATTATAATCCCCAGGCAGAACATGGACCTACACCCAAAAGCTGAGCAAGGCTGTGAAGGAACGGGGTACGGTTGCTGGAATGAACTAAGAAGTCACACATACACACACCCCACCAGAAGGTGCAGAAGCCGCAAGAGGGATTGCTCTGCCTCTCTCCAGGACCCCCCCCCCCCCGATATCCGAGGGCCAACGACTCTTGGGCTGGTCCCCTTCCAGGCCAGAACAAGACGGCGGCGAGAAACATCCCCTCTAGAGGAGCCCCCCCCCCAGCTGCAACCACAGATGCTAAGGATGTAGGCATTTGCACAGAACACAAGCCATGGGACAAGGGAGTCCCAGCTGACCCAAAGGCCAGGACGGGGGTAAAAAGAAAGACTCCCGAGGGGGTGGGATATCATCTGACTTCAAAAGGGGAGAGAAAGAGAACTTTGCTGCACGGAAATGGAGCACTTGGGTAAGCGGATGGGAAGAATTGCCCGTCGTAAGAATACCGGTGTGCTTTCATGGCTTTGACAACCTTTTAGATGGAAAAAAATGTCCCAAAACTCCCTGAAACAATGCAAGAATTCACTTCACTAGTTAATTAATTAATTTCAATGTATGCATTTATTGCACTTATATACAATACCCATCTAGTGGCAAGTCACTCTTTTGGGGCAGTTTACAACAATTAAAAACCCCACCCACCTCCCCACGTAAAAATGAACAAAGAAAGTAACAATGACAGAAAGAGAAAAAATCCAGAAGTGACGGCCGTGGAATAAATTTCAAATGTAATGGGTCTATGGTGAGGGAATGACGTTCATAAAGGCCTCCCTGAAGAGCAGTTTCAACCCATTTCCTGAAGGACAGGAGAGAGGGTGCCTGGCAGACACGCATAGGCAACACATTCCACCGTTTTGTGGCTACAACCGAAAAGGCCCCGTTCCTGGTGGTCATTTTCCAGGCCTCCTTTGGGGTGGCCACCCACAACAGCGATACCTGGGAAGACCAGGTGATCCAGGCAGATGATCTTAAGGAGAGATGCTCTGACAGGTAACAAGGCCCTAAGCTGTTGAGTGCTTTATATAACTAATATTAATTCTTTGGATTTTGGCACGAAGGAGTGAACATTTTTCATAATGCCATAAGGTACTGTACATTGGCATCAACGCTAAACTGCAAAAAAGGGCACTGTTAAGGACAATACCCCTTATTATGACATGAAAAGCGAATATTCTTATCTAGGACACCTTCCTTCCAAAGACAACAGGGTGGTGGTGGTTCCAATCCATGCAAAGCTGGCAAAATCCGTTTTAGGATGCTGTGCCCAACACTGTGGGTTGCTGACATTCCCTCACACTACACAACTGGATGAGGCCAGCTGGATGGCTCAAAAGTTTATATATCTGGCTACAGAACTAGAGACCGGGAGTTTGATTCCCTCTTTGGTGCCTCCTGGAAGAAGAGCCAGCCTGGGTAGCCTTGGGCAAGCTGCACAGTCGTCCCAGGGCACTGCCAGAAGAAGGGAATGTAAAATCACTCCGGAGCACTCTCTATCCAGAAAAATCCTGCCAAGGGTGGCCTAAGTCTGAACTGACTGACAGCAAACAATCATTAAGCTGGATGGATAGCTCAGTGGCTTAACTATCGGGCTGTGGAACCAGAGGGTGGGAGTCTTATATTCTCCACGGGGCCTCCCGTAAACAAAGCCAGCCTGGGTGGCCCTGGGCAACCTGCAGAGTCCCAAGGTGCCTCTAGGAGAAGAGAAGGTAGAGCGCTTCCGAGCACTCTCTGCCTGGAAAACCGTAAAACGGTGCGGTGGGGATTGCTATAAATCAGAATGGATGTGATGGCACATTATTATCACTGTCATTACACAACGGAACTGCTAGGAAACGCACAATGGCAAAAACAGCAGCACAGGAAACAGCACAGAAGAATCAAAGGGACAGGGCCAAACCACCAGACGCTGGAGACCCGACCCCTCCCCACAAGATTCCCATCCAATGCCCCCTACCCAAAGCTAACAAGAGCAGGGAAGAGCCCTCAGGCATGTTGCAAATTCAGAGATTATATAAATAACTCTGTGGCAAGAGAACAGACCTGGAATGTACCCCAGCCATGCACAGCTGTCCTCATTCCCTCTGCACAAAAAAGCCTCTCACAAGGTAAGCAACTGTTCCCTGAACAGGGAATACGCGCCCCCCACCCCCCCACCCCCATCCCTGTGGCGCTGCAGGGTGCTGAGAGGGCTGGCCTTCCCCCCCCCAACAACCAGAGACCTCGAGGTCTGCAACCCCCACCAGCAGGAGACAAGGCCCTGTGGAGGGAGCCCCCCCCCCCACGGCGGGACTTCCTCTCCCCCAGGCAGGGCCAAGGGCAGAAAGGGAGTCCTCTGCGACACGCCTGCCGAAAATACTGTCCTGTCTGGAAGCGAGTGCGAGTCCTGGCTGAATAGACCGGGATTACAGAAGGCAGTTGAAAACTAAAGCCCTCAATGGTGGCTTTGGTCCAAAGGAGCCGGTGTCCTTGGAAGACCCTGCTCAAGTGGCGAGAGCCTCAGGAGGCCTTTCTCTCGGTCCCGCCGCCCTCACCCGTGTGTTTGGTGGACACACCGGGCAGGGCCTTCTCGGTGGCTGCTCCTTTAGACTCTGGAACTCCCTGCCACTGGGGCCCCATGGCTGGCTCCATCTCAGCTGTCCTCCTGCAAGCAGGCCAAGCCTCTTCTCTTCAGGCAAGCTTTTCTTTCAGTGACTGCTTGACGAAGGGCACTGTTTTAAAGGGACTATTTTATTCCAATGTTTTACTTGTTTTTAATACTGCTGTTATTATGAGCTTTAATATAAACATTTAATGCTTTTTAAAAATAGTGTAATACTTCATTGTTCCGCTTTTAACTTTGATTCTGTTAATGCTTCAAGTCCTCCTGGATTCTTTTTGGGGGGGGGCCGCACAGAAACAACCAACCAAATGCATGCTAGTTTTTAAGCCCCCATGACTAGTAGCCTCTCATGAAGCCTCTGCCTCTTCTTCAGCCTTAAGAGCCATCCACTCCCACCACCACCACCACCACCCCCCACGGGGACTGAGAGACAAAAGGGGACTCTGGCTTCAGTGGTCCCAACAAGAAGCCAGGGGCGCCTCGGATCCACCGCACAGCATCCGGCCCTCCCAGCCTGCTGCTGCAGCCTCCTATCCGATGCCCAAGGATAGAGCCCACCCTGGAAGCGCCCCGGAGGAGCGGGGCAGAAAAAGCGTCCAGCCCCAGCCGAAACTGCACAGGGGCGGGCAGCCCTCCTCCTCCTCCTCCTCCTCCAGCTCCCTTCTCTGCTCTCACTTGCCTCCTCCGTATGGACTGCTGTGTGCCACGAGGCTGGGGGGGGCGGGGGGAAGGTCCCCTGCGCTCATCTCTCCCCAACCCAGATATGTGGAATGATTTCGAAAAGAAGGGACGGGAAGGAAGGCCCAGCACGGACCAAGCCTGGGGAGCAGCTGCCTGGGGAAGCCCTGGAATGGCGAGGTCGGCCGGACTCCGTCAGCAGCTGTCTAGCTTTGATCAGGAAAAATCCTCAGCTGCCTAGAAATCTGAAATTTTACACAGGCCTGAGCGATAAGGGAGCACAAAACTCTGTCGCACCCTCCCCAGCCGGAGACTTTGGGCCCCAGCTGGGGTCCTGCTGAGTGACATCCGCACCAGCCATTTCCCTCCCTCTCTCGCTGGGTGACTTTGAACTGCTCGATCAAGGCAGATGCGGAAAAGGCTCTTTTCCGATCAAGCAAAACAAGCAAGCAAGCAAAAAGACCACCCCACCGCCTCAAAGGGAACCGTGTCCCCCTCCACCCTACGATGCCCCCACTTCCTCCCGTTACTTGCTATGAGGCCCCGCTGGGCAAAGGGTACCTTCAAACCCGGCACGGAGCGGGCCCTGCTCTGACATGCCAAGCAAGGCGAGGGCGCCCCGTGGGCAATGCCAGCCCCATCTGCTCACCTCCTGCCTACCTTATGAGGCTCAGTCAGGGAAACGTCTTAATCCCCGGTGCCAATTATTCATAAATATTCACCACATCCAAACAACGTAGGAGCGACCGAGATTCATTTTGGAGCAGCCGCCGCTTCCCAGGCTGAGAGCCGCGTCAGCCCTTTCTGAGTCCCGGCTCTGGACCCCCCTCTGCTTCCTCCAGAGGCAGGTGCAGGTCCCACACCAGGTCAAGGGGGCAGCCGGGACCCAGAGGAAGGGCTCCCGAAGGCCACCACCGCGCTCGACCCAAACGCCACTTCTCAGCCAAAGTCGCTCGGTCCCATCACCCAGCGCATGAGTTGCAGCCATCCACGTAACCCCTCAATGACTCACCTCCACGCAACGGCACGTCCCCCCTGCCCAAGAAAAACTGGAATTTAAAGATGGGTGCAAACGCCCTCCAGCTCCCTTGGCCCAGAAGCCAGAAAGGCATGGAATTTGAAGGTGCAAAAAGCCCCCGGGTCCCTCTTCTGACACAGCACAAAGAGGAGGAGCACGTGCCCCCCCAGGAGTCCACGTGAGAGCAGCCGCCAGTCAAGAGGGAATGCCAAGACATCACACCCACCGGAGGCAAAGCAGGCGAGAGAGAGGGGAGGCGCAGGCCCTCGGCGCAGCAGGAGCCGGGCCGCTAGGCTTCTGGGAGCCCATCCCGCCTGCCCCTTCCATCACCCTCCGCCGCAGGCAAGCGAGCGCAAAGGGGCCCCGGAGCCCGGCAGCAGGGTGCGTCCCGAGAGCCTGACCGGCTGACCGAGGGCCTCCCTGCCAGCTCCCCTGCCACCAGGCGGCTGCCCAGGGCCTGCGAGCCCCTTCTCCTGCCCCACCCGAGCTGGTCAAGGCCCAAACACTAAGGGCTCCCGGGGGGGGGGGGCGGGGATCAAGGATGGGCAAGGAAGCCCAAGGAAGCAGGGAGGGGATGCATTTGCAACCCGCTCACTGTCGCAGACAGGCCACCCACAAAACTGCCAGCAGGTCCCTTGGCGCACCTTTCCGTCCAGGGCGGGGAGCAAACGCCCTCCTCCTCGGTGGAAAGGGGCCCAATCCAGCTCCAGGCAGGCAGGCAGGCAGGGAGGGCGCACACGTCGCCGCTATGCGGGGGGGGGGGCAGTGGCTAGGAAGAGCCCTTGCTGGGCAACGTCGGGTTCCGCCGACCCCCCCCCCGAGCATCCCGACAGTTGAGGCTGGGCCAGGGGAGGGAGGGGGGGAGAACAGGGATTCCTCCGTACGTGGGAATGGCGCGGTGCCTGCGTGTGTGTGTCGGTGGGAGGGGGGTCTTCCCGTGGCCAAGCCTTGGCCCCGCCGACCCCCCTCTCGCGCAGCAGAGGTCCCCCCCCCGGAGGCCCTTCTCTCCACCCACCCCCACCCCCCTCCCTTGCGCACGGAGGGTCCGGGGAAGTCGGGCGAGCGCCAGGCAGCCGAGGGACCCCCGGGGACCCCTCCGAGGAAGAAGGCGGCGGGCGGGCGGGCGGGCACGCGACCCCTTCGGGACCACCTCCCGCCGCCCCCCCCCGCCGCCGACCTGCGCGTGCACGCAGGAGCCATTTTACAAGCCACCAGCAGACAGACGGGGGCGCGCGCGCGCGCACCTGCCCGGAGCTTCATCGCCATCATCCTCATCATCCCTCCTCCTCCTCCGCCTCTCCGGAGCCGCAGAAAGGCCGGAGGCTCCCGGTGGCCGGCAGGGGCTGCGAGGAGAGCTTGCGGGCGGCGGCGGCGGCGGCGGGGAGTCCCCGGGACCCCCTCCCTCCCTCCCTCCCTCCCTCCTTCCTTCCCCGGGGGCGCCGCGGGAGGGAAGGAGGAAAGAGGCCGGCCCTCCCCGCACCGGGGGACGGAGGCGGAGGCGGAGGAGGGTCGCCGGGCCGACCCCGGAGGGTCCGCCGAGGAGCGCCTGCAGCCCGGAGGCACCCCCGCTCCGCCACCGGGGAGTCCGCGCAGGACGGCGGGCGGCCACTCACCGAGGTGGCGGTGCCGGCGCGGCGGCGGCGGCGGCGGCGGGCGACTGGCAGGCTCCGTCCTCCTCCTCTTCCTCCTCCGCACGTCCCTCGGTCGGTCGGTCGGTCGGTCTGCGGCGGGCCCGGCGCCCCCCCCCTGCCGGCCTGCTTTCTCGCGGCGGCGGCAGCGGCGGCGGCGGCTGCTCCTCCTCCTCCTCCCGGGCCGGCTCCGCGGTGGGGGGGGTGAGAGGAGCCCGCGCGCATGCGCCGCCTCTAAGCAGGGCCCGACGGACCGGCAGGGCCTGGTCCATGGCTCCGCCCTCTCCGCTGCTATGGCAACCGCCGGGGAGGGAGGGCAGGAGGAGGGACCGATTGGCTCCGGCTCCCATGGCGACCGCGGCCCCCCAAGCCCCGCCCAGGCGCTCGCTCCCTGCCCTCCGGGGCTGCGCAGCGCCTCAGAGGGAGCCCCGCCCATTCGCGCCTTTCCCCCCCCTCCCAAGTGCGGGCACCCAGGGAGGGGGGGGTGCCTTTCCCCGGAGGCGGGGTTGGGGTGGTTCTTGGAGGGGGGGGTCTCTCGAGGAGGACTTCCCCTCCCCGCCCATGCCCTAGAGCGAGCGCCTCTGAGCCTACGCAGAGTGCCTTTTGCTTTCCTCCGTCCTGGAGCGTGGACTTCAGGCCGCTCCCCTCCGACGGGAAGGGCCTTCTGCCCCTCCCTGGTGCCGACCAGTCAGAAGCCTCGGCGGGGGTAGCCCTGGTGAAAATGCACCAGGAGAAGCACGACTGCACCTCGTTCTTCCCCCCTTCACGGATGGCTGCCTTGTGGTGGCCAAGGGGCTTGAGAAGAAATGGAGTAGCCCTCACAGTCAACAAAAGAGTGGGAAAAGCTGTCCTGGGATACAATCTCAAAAATGATAGAATGATGTCAATACGAATCCAAGGCAGACCTTTCAACATCACAGTAATCCAATTATTTTAATCAGGACTATAATTCCCCTTCACGGATGGCTGCCTTGTGGTGGCCAAGGGGCTTGAGAAAACCTTTGCCAAGAAAACTCCGTGAACAGAAACAAAAGGCTAAAAGATATGACGCTGGAAGATGAGCTTCTCAGGTTGAAAGGCATCCAACATGCTACCGAGGAAGAGCAGAGGACAAGTACAAGTAGCTCCAGAGCTAATGAAGTGGTTGGGCCAAAGCCGAAAGGACGCTCAGCGATGGACGTGCCTGGAAGTGAAAGGAAAGTCCAATGCTGGAAAGAAAAATACTGCATAGGAACCTGGAATGTAAGATCTATGAACCTTGGGAAGCTGGAGGTGGTCAAGCAGGGGATGGCAAGAATAAACATTGTTCAGGAAAATTGGAGATATTAAAGGAACATTTTGTGCAAATATGAAGATGATAAAGGACAGAAATGGGAGGGACCTCACAGAAGCAGAAGACATCAAGAAGAGGTGGCAAGAATACACAGAGGAATTATATCAGAAAGATTTGGATGTCCCAGACAACCCAGACAATGTAGTTGCTGACCTAAAGCCAGACATCCTGGAGAGTGAAGTCAAGTGGGCCTTAGAAAGCCTGGCTAACAACAAGGCCAGTGGAGGTGATGGCATTCCAGTTGAACTATTTAAAATCTTGAAAGATGATGCTGTTAAGGTGCTACATTCAATATGCCAGCAAGTTTGGAAAACTCAACAGTAGCCAGAGGACTGGAAAAGATCAGTCTACAGTGGGGTCTTGACTTGAGAACTTAATCCGTATTGGAAGGCGGTTCTCAAGTCAAGAAGTTCTCAGGTCAAATCTGCATTTCCCATAGGAATGCATTGAGAACCATTTGATCCGTATGTGCTCTTTTCCGTCCATAGAAACTAATGGGAAGCTGCTATTCCGCCTTCGACCACTAGAGGGGGATATTTTGTTTCTTTTTTTCTTAGGTCAAGAAAGGTTCAGGGAAGGCAGGGAAAAGACAGTCCAGGCAGGACAGGACCAGGCAGTCTGAAGACTGTCTCCCAATCCACTCTCTAAATGCTGGGAGGAGTGAGGAAGCAGACAGGCACCCTTTTCACTCGCCAACAGTTAACTGAAAGTTCACATTTTGCACTTTCCCTGCCTCCCACGTGGGTTTTTTTCAGTTCTTAACTCAAATCTAAGTACTTAAGTCAATATTTTCTTTTTTTTTTTGTATTTTTTATTTTTTATAAGGGATAACAAAAAGGAAAAGGGAATTGGGATTGATGAGGAAGAGGGGAGACAATAACATACTTTCATCCATTCTGTACCTATTGCCATATCAAGATTTTAAATTATTCTATTTACTCTTTTCTGCCTTCTAGATTCAGTTCTCCTTTCAATATGTACTGTTCACAAGCTGCCTGTTGATTCTGTCCACTTGTTAAATAGATCCCATCTTTCTGTTGCCTTTTGCAAGGGATAGTCCTTCATGACTTCTGATAAAATGTCCATTTCGGCTATTTCCCATATCTTTTCAATAAGATCTTCTTGTTTCGGTACCGTTGATCTTTTCCAATTTTTAGCATATAAAATTCTAGCTGCCGTAACTATGTATATAACTATATAATTCTTTGACTTATCTATATTTTCAGGTATCATACTCAATAAAAACAGTTCTGGGGTTAATGGCACTTTACAGAGCAATATTTGTTCCAACATTACATGCACTCTTTTCCAATATTGTTTCGCTACTCCACATGACCACCACATATGATAATAGCTTCCCGCTTGTGATTCACATTTCCAACACTTATTTGATACATCTGTATACATCTTTGACAATTTTTCTGGGGTCATGTGCCATCTATAAAACATCTTATATATATTCTCTTTAAAGTTCACCGATCTTGTAAGCTTTATATTATTTTGCCATATTTTCAGCCATTGATCAATATCAATGTTATGCCCTATATTTTGTGCCCACTTAATCATACATTCCTTAACCATTTCATCTTGCATCTTAATTTCCAACATATAATTATACATTTTCTTAACAATTTGTTCTTTTGAACCTAATAAAAGTTTGTCAAAAATTGTTTGCTCTAAGTAGAAGCCTTCTATTTTATCTTTTGTATATCTAGATTCTAGCTGTGCTCTAGGCCACCACTCTATATATATATTCTGTGACTCTAGCTCTTCTTTAGACTTTAGTTCACCATCCTTTTTTAATAGATCTTGATATTTTAAAAAGTTTGTTTTGTCATAAGACTGGGTTGGATAAAGGCCTCTAACGGTGACACCCATACAGGTATTTTGTAATAAATTTGTTGTACAATTTTTCTCTACATTCCCAGTAAAGCTCTTCTTATCATATGTGAATTAAAAAATTTTTGTTCTTTGTCCTTTTTATACCATAAATAGGCATGCCAGCCTAATTGCAAATCATGTCCCTCCAAGCTAAGTAATCTATCGTTTTCTAGAGTTATCCATTCTTTTATCCAATCTAGAATACAAGCTCTATAATACAGAACCCAGTCAGGAAGACCAAAGCCACCCCTCTGCTTAGCATCTTGCATTGCCTTAATTTTAATTCTTGGTTTTTTACCTTGCCATATAAATCTCATGATTATCTTATTAAATTCTTTGAAAAATGACTGTTTTAATATTATAGGGATTGACTGAAATAAGAATAGGATTTTTGGTAAAATAGTCATTTTAATTGCTGCAATTCTTCCCAACAACGATAGTTGTAATTTGTCCCATTTCTCCAAATTGTTCTGTATCTCCTTCATTAGTTTCATGTAGTTATCTTTGAATAATGTACTTGTCTTCTTTGTAATTTGTATTCCTAAATATCGAATTTTCTTCTCCTCATGAAAGTTCGTCTTCTCTATTAGCTCTTGTCTTTCATGTTCTCTCATGTTTTTGGTAAGTAATTTAGTCTTCTTTTGGTTTATTCTCATTCCTGCCATGTCACCAAAAATTCTTAACGTTGTCATCAGGTCCTCTATTGAATCCAATGGTTCTTCTAATATGATAACTAAATCATCCGCAAAGGCCTGGAGTTTGTAGACTTGACCTTTCACTTTTAATCCTTTCAATTCTTTTTTGTTTCTAATTTGTTCGTTTAGTATTTCCAGAGTCAAAATAAACAGGAGTGGGGAGAATGGGCACCCCTGTCTAGTACCTTTCTGTATTTGGATTTCTTTTGATAGTTCGCCATTAATTTTTACTTTTGCCTTTTGCTCCGTATATATTGCTTTAATTAGTTTCATAAATCTTTCTCCAACCTGCAGTGTTTTCAATGTGTGCATCATAAAATTCCAGTCAAGATTATCAAATGCTTTTTCCGCATCCAAGAATATCATAGCCATCTGTTTCTCCGGGTGTGCTTCATAGTATTCCAGGGCATTTAAAACTATCCTTATATTATTCTTCATCTGTCTTTTAGGGAGAAACCCAGACTGATCTTGATGTATCAAGTGGGTTAAAATTCTTTTCAATCTAGTTGCCAGGATAGTCGCATATATTTTGTAGTCCACATTCAACAATGAAATTGGCCTATAATTTTGTATTTCTTTACCTTCCGTGTTTTCCTTATGTATAAGAGAGATTGTCGCTTCAGTCCATGTTGCTGGTATTTTCCCTTCTTCTTCAATGCATTCTAGAAGCTTTTTAAATGGCTGGAGAAGCACCTCTTCCAGTTCTTTGTAGTATTCTGCTGGTAGTCCATCTGGGCCTGGTGCTTTCCCATTTTTTTGTTTTTTAAGGGCTTCTGTAATTTCTGCATACGTTATAGGCTCATTTAAGGACTGAATTTGTTCTTTAGTCAATTTCATTTTATTGTGTTTCAACAAATATTCTTCCTGGGCTTCTCCATCCACTTCTTTTTTCTCATATAACTCCCTATAAAAATCTTCAGCAATTTTCTTTATTTCTTCCTGTTTGAATTTTTCTGTTCCCTTTTCGTCTTTCAAAGTTCGGATTATTGTCTTCTCCTTCTCTTTCCTTAATTTGTATGCTAACCATCTTCCCGGTTTATTTGCAAGTCAATATTTTCCTATGAGAGTGGTTCTTAAGTCAAAATGTTCTTAACTCGAGCCGTTCTTAAGTCAAGACCCCACTGTACATCCCAATACCAAAGAAGGGAAGTGCCAAAGAATGCTCCAACTACCGCACAATTGTACTCATTTCACACGCTAGCAAGGTTATGGTCAAAATCCTACGAGGTAGGCTTCAGCAATATGTGGACCGAGAACTCCCAGAAGTACAAGCTGGATTCCGAAGGGGCAGAGGAACTAGAGACCAAATTGCAAACATGCGCTGGATTATGGAGAAAGCCAGAAAGTTCCAGAAAAACATCTACTTCTGCTTCATTGACTATGCAAAAGCCTTTGACTGTGTGGACCACAGCAAACTATGGCAAATCCTTAAAGAAATGGGAGTGCCTGACCACCTTATCTATCTCCTGATGAACCTATACGTGGGACAGGAAGCAACAGTTAGAACTGGATATGGAACAACTGTTTGGTCTAAAATTGGGAAAGGAGTACGACAAGGCTGTATATTGTCCCCCGGCTTATTTAACTTATATGCAGAATACATCATGACAGCATCTTAAAAAGCAGAGACATCACCTTGCCAACAAAAGTCCGAATAGTCAAAGCTATGGTTTTTCCTGTCGTGATGTATTGTAGTGAGAGCTGGACCATAAAGAAAGCAGACCGCCGAAGAATTGATGCCTTTGAATTGTGGTGCTGGAGGAGACTCTTGAGAGTCCCCTGGACTGCAAAGAGAACAAACCTATCCATTCTGAAGGAAATCAACCCTGAGTGCTCACTGGAAGGACAGATCCTGAAACTGAGGCTCCAATACTTTGGCCACGTCAAGAGAGGAGAAGACTCCCTGGAAAAGACCTTGATGTTAGGAAAGTGTGATGGCAAGAGGAGAAGGGGACGACCGAGGATGAAATGGCTGGACAGTGTCTGCGAAGCAACCAACATGAAATTGACACAACTACGGGAAGCAGTAGAAGACAGGAGGGCCTGGCGTGCTCTGGTCCATGGGGTCACGAAGAGTCGGACACGACTAAACGACTAAACGAACGAACGAACCTCTTTGTGCGAGGCCCCTCTCGATGCAAGGCAGGCGGCGTCCTTAAAACCCTCACGTCTGCTGCAGAGGACAGCCGGGGCCCTTTCCGGGGCCCTTTTAAATAACAGATGCCATATTTCGCCCGCCCCAAACCCCCCCCCCGGTGACTGGCACAGGCTGCTGAAGGGCCACACACGGAGATTCAGCTTCAATGCGCGCCCCCCCCCCGCCGCCCTCAAACCTGCCAGGAAGCAGAGCCCATCGGCCAAAGGGAAGCCACAGGCAGGCCTCTCTCTTGGGGGCACCGGGCAGACTATGCCACGGAGCTGCTTGGCGTGGCATCAAGTCTCCATCTCCTCCGCGACACACACACACACACACACACACACACACACACATGGTTCTCCGTGGGCTCAGCCTCGCTCCTGCGCCTTTGCAAAACATCCAGACCAGAGGCCGCCGTCCAGGCCCATCAGACCCATCTCCTCGGCGGAGTCTCGCTCACAATCCGGTTGTGGGAGTCACCCGCCCGGGCTGCAGCAGAGGCGAAAGCAGGCAAGCCGCCTGGGATGGGGGGGCCTCTCTGGCTGGTCCAGGGGTGGAAGATGAGGGGGAAGAAGCCCCCAAGGGACTGCAGGAACTCTGTGGGAGGCCGGGTTCAGGCCAGCCCCACAGAGGTGCAGTTCCTTTGGCCTGCAGCAAAAAGTGGGAGAGGCGTGCAGAAGTCACAGGCTGGTTCGGGTGGCTTTCCAAATCTTGCACAGCACCCGCACCGAAGCCGGCCTGGCCCAAGGGTTTCAGGAGTTCGAGCTGAACTCCGGGGTTTCAGGTGTTCCCCGCCCCCAATCCAGAGCCGGCCTCTGCGGGCTGAGCCCTCAGGTTCCTCTGCAGCTCCACAGGTTGCCCTGGCTGGAACCCGGTTTCTCGCTCCTTTTGTTTTGCTGCCCACCCACCCCCAGCAAGGCCATGGCTGGCATCCCTTCCCACTCTGGGCGTTGACATGTACACTTCCCCTCCCTGTTCATGCTCAGGTGGAGCGTCTGGGCAACCGAGCCACACCTGGCCTCTCTCCCCCCCCCCCTCTAAGAAGCATGCCATCTCTCACGCCTCTCATGGCTCTGAGCCACGGAACGGCCAGAGCAAAAGGGGTGCCACCCGGCAGCTCCTCTTGGAAATCACCGAGGGGAGTCTGCAGCCACCTTCCGGCAGCGGTGCGCACACGTACGTGCGTGCATCCTCTGCATCAGCATGTGTGCAATACGCAAAGCCAACACAAAAAAGCAGACCCCTTAGGGCACCTCCAAGACTTAATAGATTCATTTCCATAGGAGCCTTGATGGACTGACCTTTGTGTCTGAGAAGGAAGATGGCAACCCAGAAAGCTACCACAGAAATCGGTCTGAGAGCCTTTGAGGTACCACATGACATCTACTCTCTCTCTTCCTAGATGTCCCAGATCAACCAGGAAGAAAGAGGATGGCCATACTCATCTGTGGCATGAAAACTAGCAAAAAGTACCTGTAAGCTGATGTGACCACACTGAAGCTACTGTATTTGGGGCAAATTTTTAGAAAACAAGACTGGCTGGAAAAGAGTGCAATGCTAGGGAAAAAAGGAGAAGGGAGTAGGAAAAGAGGAAGACCAAACATGAGATAGATGGAGCAACTCCTATACAGGAAGCCACAGCTTTAAGTTGCAATGCTGAGCCAGGCTGTTGAGGATAGGGCGCTTAGAAGATAGCTCAGTCATAGGATTGCCTTAAGTTGGAGGCAGCTTGATGGCACAGAGCAAGAGTAACTCCACCAGGAAAAGGGAAATGGAGGCAGAGTTCTGATTTTCCATGAAGACTGGTGTCCACCTTTGACTGCTGCTTAGCGTTATCAGACCCTGCATTTAGCTTGATAAGTCTGGCTACAGAGACAAGTTCAGAGGAGGGCAACTGGGATGATCAGGGGCCAGAAAACCAAGCCTTTGGAGGAGGAAAGACAAAGAACGGGGAATGTTTAGCCTTGAGAAAAGAAGAGGGAGGGGAGAGAGAAGAGCATTTTTCAAATCCTTGAAAGGCTGTCGTAAAGAAGAGGGGCAGGATCTGCTCTCCATCATCCTAGAGTGCAGGACAGGCAACCATCGGCTCAGGTTACAGGAAGCCAGATTGTGGTAGAGTATCAGGGAAAAACCTCCTATCTGTTAGAGCAGTACAACGATGGAACCCATCATCTTGAGAAGGGGGGAGCGCTCCAACGCTGGAGGCCCTCAAGAGAAAATGGGACAACCCTGTCAGATCTGCTTTGATTTGGGTTCCTGCCTCGAGCAGGAGTCGTTGGACTGGATGGCCTTAGAGGCCCCTTCCAACTTCACTATTCTATGATTCTATGACACAGAATTTATTTATCTTCTGATAATTATATTTGTGCTTTAACTGATAGTTATTGATCATTTATGCAGTTACATTACCTATCAGTCTTTAGTTGTGTGGTTTTATTCCATTTACACCATGAGAGATTTTTAATGTCTGTTTTGCAATTAATTGTGCTGCTATTTATGCTCTTTCTGTTTCATACACCGTAATGATGCCATCCCAATAAAGTGAAGGAAATCCTATGCTGGTGGAATGGCAATGCCCACTGCTCTTGGGGGTCACTGCACACACACCCAGAAGCCCCCCCCCTTGCTCAGTACCCTGGCCCACCTCCCACTAGAAGGCTGGCCCAGAAGCACATCATGACACAAGAAACTTCAGTCGTGAGAACGATCTTTAATGAGGAAACAGAAAAGCACTGCAGGTGCTAAAACAGCCATTACAAGAGTATTCCAACACGTACCTTATTATGGGGTTGGGGGGAGAGGAGGCGGGGGGGTGGCTGGGCTCACAGGCTGGGTCCGTTGCTCCTGTGGTCCTGGAGCAGAGGACTCCCTTGCACCTGGCCACCCCACGCACACACACACATATGGGGACCCACTAGTGGGGGGTGGGGTGGGGGGAAAGTGCACAAGTAACAATTCACAGTTCACACTACTTCACGGGGGTGGGGGTGGGTGGGGAGTCCTCTGGCCAGAGCACAGGGTGGGATTAGGGGTGGGGGTTTAGCACCATCATGTCGGGCGAGGGGTTGGCAGTGGTGGAAGTCCGGGGGGGGGAACAGAGCCTGCTGGCTTCTCTTGGGTCCCCCCAGCTCTGCGAGATGGCAAATTCTTTGGGATCCATTCCTCCCATCAAGGAGAGATGCCCCACCTGGCAAGGAAGAAGGCCAGGGAGTGCCAGATACCAAGAACAGGCACGGGGGGGGGAGGAGGGTAACCGGCCATCTCATACCCCCCTCGCTGCCTCTCCCCACCCCCACCTGCATAAGGAAGTGGCCAGGACTGGCCCTTGGCTCTGGGACTCACTCCAGTTGGAGAGGGAGGGTATTTGGGGAGCTCAGACACTCCTGGGAAGCCCCTGCCCCCCAGAAGGGTGGGGAGGGAAGGAGGGAGGGAGGAGGAAGACAAGGGGGGGGTCGGGCAGAAAAGCCTGACCACCAGAGCCTGCTTTAGCCACTACTGGGCAACCTCCCTCTTTCCGCTGCCTGCCCCATTCTGCTGGGCGGGGGGAGAGGTCACAGGGGTGCCCACCCAGCTTGGCCCTGGCTCTGCTGTGCCAGCGCTAAGCCCCCCCCCCGCCCACCTCCAGGCCCTCCCTCAGTGAGGAACCAGGAAGCAGCTCTGGAGGAAAGGTGGAAGCCTGCAGCGCTGCCTCCAGGGTGGGGTGTGTGTGTGTGTGTGTGCGGGGGGGGGGCAGAAAAGGGAGGGGCTGGCTCTCCCCCTTCCAGCCATGGGCCCCTCCCCACAATGCATCTGCCAGCCTAGAACAGCCCCCTCTCCCACCCCACTCCGTGCCTCCCCCTCGTCTATCCTACCGCTACTCACACAATGCACCTTATTTCAGTACATATTTTTCCACGTGATGCACAAACAAGTCAGAAGTCACTTATTCAAAAACCCAACGTGCAAAACAGAAAGGAACCAGCACAGACAGTGGCCCCGCCCCCCTCGCCAGGCCAGCCCCCCCGCCTCCCCCCCAAGCACTAGGGGCAGCTCCCACCTTCTGCTGGGACCCACAAGGCAGAGACAGGCCCTCCTTCCCTCCCTCGGTGCTGCATCGCCCTTGTCTTCAGGGCAGCTCTGGTGTGAGGAGGGGGCTCGGGCGCCACCCCCTCCGCCTCCTTCCCCCGGGGGTCCGCGTGGCATCGGGCACGGGGCAGCAAAGCGCAGGCCGGTGTCAGTGGCTCCGGTGGAAGAAGGCGTGGCGGCCTTGAGCTCACAGGGTGTGTGGGGGGGGCAGCTGGGCAAGTGGGGGTGGCGATGGTGTCCTTAGTTGGGGGACACGTCCGGTGGGCAGCTACCAAATGCCGCTAGACCGGCCTCCGGGGGGAGCGAGAATCCGGGCCGAAGCTCGCTTTGGAACATGGTCATCGATTTGAGAACCTGCAGTGGAAGAAAGAGGGGAGGGGAGGAGAGGGGGCACGGGGTCAGACCTCCTTGGGCCAAGGGGGCAACGCTTCCTGTGTCCCTGATGAAGACGGGGGAGGAGAAGCGGCAGCTGGCATCGGGTGCACCGTCTCCACTCCCAAACTGGGGGAACCAGCCTCCTGACCTCCCAAGTCCAGAAAGGGTGCCCGGCAGTGCTGGCAAAGCGGGGGGGGGGGGGGCAAAAGCAGCAGCCAAGGGTGGAAGCGCAATGGCTGGCAGAGGACCTGGGGCTGGAAGGAGGCACTGCTGTGGGACACCAAGACCCCTTTTCAAAGGATGCAGACACACACAAGTTTGAATGAACACACCCAGCGAGCCAAGCAGACGGCGAGGGCCCCCCTCCTGCTCTAGCTCCCTGGGGGGGGGTTCCTCTGCCCCAGCTCACCCCAAAGGGCAGAGCCATCAGAAATGGAACCCCTACTATGGCACGCTTGAAACTTAGTAGCTGGGCCATCTGCCCCACCTAATTCCCCAGAGCCCCATGGAGTCCAACCCCACAGTACAGAAACACAGAGGCTGAGCCCGTCCCACGAGAACGGAGAACGGGTTGGGCTCAACGGAAGCCATGCTCCTCACCAGGTGCGAAGGCAAGCAGCACACCTGGAACTCCCAGCCCGGCAGGTGAGAGGGGAGAGGGGAACCCTTAACACACACCCTCTCGGCCCAAACCCCGACCAAAGCTGCTCTTGGGATATTTTCGCAGCCGCCTTTAAGGGGAGCCTCTTCGAAACACAGGGGTGTGCCTTTAGAGCCCAGAAATGGCCTGGCTGGGCACTTGCCCAGAGAGTTACCGCCCCCCCCCCCCGGAATGAAGGAGAGGATTCCTGTTGGGGCTTGTGGGAGGAAGAAAAAGAGGCAACTTTCCCCTCGTGAGCCACCCAGCAACTGTGATACAGCACCAAAAAGAGGCACCAAAACAAGGCTTGGGCACCGGCTGAGGCACCCACCCGGGCACAGACGCATGGCAGTTCTCCTTATCCATCGGTAGCTTTCCTGGTGGCCCAGCCTTCCCAATCTGGAAAAGGCGCCTGGGAGAGAATGCGTGTTGTGCCGCTTTCCCCTGGGCCTTGACTGAGAAGCCACAGGGCAGCTCACTAGCCCTGGGATGGCCGTCCAGGGCATGCGCAGGCGCAGGCGCACCCTCGGCCATCGCCTCCAGCAAGAGCAAAGCTCCTGGACCTCTCCCCCAAGACGACCACCCTCCCAAAACATCCTCTCCTTTGCATCTCTTTTTGAAATGAATTTCTTTGCTATCTGAAGGAGTGAAAAGGGTTGAGATTTTCGTGGGAGGAATTTCTGGTTTAGGATTAGAGCTGGGAACCAATCATGTCACACCATTTCTGTCCCAACCCACCTGTGTTTTTTGGGGGGGGGAGGGGGGAGCATTTCTGGGCCCAATTCAAAAAGCTGCTTCTGACCTTTAAAACCCTAAACTCTGTGGGTTTAGTTTAGACGAAGGATCGCTCCGACGGTTACCAACCTGCCCGGATTTAGAGACCTCGCCAGCAGGATTCCTCTTCACTAGCCTGCCTAGAACACACTCTGGCCACCTCACCAGCTAGCCCAGCCATGACTAGCTCTGCAGGGAGTCACCCAGTTACACCATGCAAAGGATTTTGGTCCCAATCTCCCCAGAGACCCGACTACAACTGGCCTGGAATCTTCCACCTTTTCAGAAAGTTTGGGCTTCTGTGGGCTTTAACGGTCCTGCCTTGTCGTTCACGTCGCTTTTCTTCCTGGGTTTAGATACATTCCTCCCAACTTAGTGTTTGAATGAGCACTTTTAACATCACCGTTCCTTTGAAATGAAGTGGCTTACGATGCTGCACGGGGAGCCGGCAATATTTCACGGCATGACCGCAGAGAAGCCCAGGCCACTTGACCCCTCTGCCCAGGTCCTCCCCGGCTCTCAATGTGTGGCACACTGAGAAAGCATTGAGGTCAGCTGTCCCACGTACTCTTGGCGTGGCCTCTCCGTGGACAAATGGGATCCCCTGTACTTAGGGAATGGCACTGCGGTTTTCTGACATGAGTAAAGGTGGTTTTAAGCTGCCTCCCGAAGAGCAGGAAAGCGAGCGCCCATTCGGAGGATGATGGATGCTGTCACTTGGATGCCTCCCAACCCCCAACCCCCCCGCCGTGGCCTTGTTTCCTGCTCCCCCCTCTGCCCGGGAATTCCCTTTCCTGCCCACCCCACTCAACCCCCTTCCTCCTGCACTTCCCCCTCTTCCCCCTCTGGTCATCCAACAGAGAGCCCCCCTCCCGACCCCCCCAACCAGCTCCCCTCCCAAGTCACGCAGGCAAGGCCAGGCTAAGGAAGCACAGCAAGCCATGCAGGTGGCAGCAGGGGGGGCGGGTCAGAAGCAGAGTGTGCCACGGGGGGGGGGAGAGAGGGGCCGGATCCCAACCTGCCCAGAGAAGGCAGGTCCAGGAGGCAGAATATGCAGAGTCAACCACTTCTGTCAAGTCTCCTGCAAGGAGGAGGCAGGGAGAGCTGCTCCCCCCCCCACCCAGAAGGTGGAGTCTGGAAGGGTTTGCAGAAAGCAGGAGGGGACAGGGGGCCGAGGCAGGGGAGAGGGGCCTGGGGATCGGGGGGGGGCAGCCTGCAGTGGGTGGCTGGGCGGGCGAGGGCGTGGGGTTGCGCAGGGAGGAGCAGGATCTCCCACTTGGGGGTGCGTCCCCCCGCCCGCTTCAGCCCTGCTCTTACCGGAAAGGCTGAAACCGGACTCGTGGAGGTCCCTCATGCCCCCGTGTCTCGTGGCAGGTCGGGTGGGGGTGTCTGCAAGTGGTGTCCCCGTCTCTTTTTTCCCAGCGTGCGCAACCACGGCTACGTCCCCCAGGTATGGGGTGCGGTCCACGCCCTTAAGCTTTAAACTCTGATTTGAAAAATAAACGCACAACGTAAATACACAGCCCCTCCCCAAAAGGCAACCTGCAAAAGCTCTCCATGGAGGAGGGAGACTTTTTTTCTGGGCATGAGAAAAAGTAGGGGGCGCAGGAGAATTTGGAGGGGGGAGGAGAAGGCTGCTGCCCCCTGGCCAAGGTGGGTCTTGCACACGCCTCCTTGTTTTTAATTAGGCTGATTTGAAAGGGGCATGTGCCCAAACCAGGTTCCACCTTGCATCCAGATCCTGCACAGGGACCCTCTAGGTCTGAAAGTACCTGCTGGCTTGGACCCACAGGGCACCTGACGTAAACCTGGGCCTTGGGGACCCTCTTCCTTCTCCCCACCCCCACCCCCATGACCTCCAAAGTTAAGTAATGGGGGTTCCCCTCCATGTGTCCCCATTATCATCTACCCAAAAGCCTGTGATATGGCATGGGCGAAACGGGTGGTGGTGGTTATGGTTTCTGGCCCCATTGACCCTTGCCTCCCCCTCTTCCACCCCTTTTCCTAGAAATACTGGCCAGGCTCCTCACTCCCTTGACCTCTTTTCCTTCTCTAACCATGCCCCCCAACAACAACAGCAACAACAACCACACATGGTATGTGACTAAAAATGAAAGCTGGCTTATATGGGGGGGGGGGGGGGGAAGGATCAGGATTAGGGGGGCCTTTGGGGGCAACTGAGGGAGGGGCAGGCAGCGGGAAGGGGGGGTGAGGCTCTGCCTGGTGTGGGATTCCTTCTCCTTCCCTGCTCAGCCCCACACGGTCCCTTGGTCAGGCTGAAGCCGGGGAGGGGCCTTCTTCGGCAGGAGAACAAGCCACCCTGGGGCCGAAGGGTCAAAGGGCAGGGCAGGGCAAGCATTTGGAAAGGCTTCCTTGGGCGTCTGAATGGGAATGGGCCTCCTGACCCAGCCGTGTGTGTGTGGGGGGGTGTGTGGGTGTGTGTGGGTGTGAGGGACCCACCTGGAAAGGTCTCCGCAACCGCTCTGGCCAACACGCTCTCTTTCTTCAACACTGACCCCCCCCCCCCCGCCCAACAGCATCTGTTGTACTCAAGCATGCAAACCTCAGACACAAACCAGGCGCCCCCCCCCCCACGCCCCCAGTTCTTTCCACCTCCCTGGCCTCCCTCCCTGGCCCTGACTTCTGACTCGGGTTCTGCCCGCGTTCCTTCGGAGGGTGGCCGTGGCACCCATGGCAGTCGTGCACGGCCCCCGCAAAGCCAAAGACGTGGTGCCCACTGCAGGCCGCCACCCTCTCTGTGTGTCGTGCGCGAGCCATCTTTGTCATCGATGCTGTTCTGCCAGCGGGTTCGAGGCCGTTGCCCCGGCAGGGCCTCCTTTGCCTCGCCTTGCAAACAGTCCCAGGCGCCCGGCCGGCCTTCTCCTCAGCACCTGCTGGGTGAACTGGCGGCCAGAATGTTCCCCTGCCAGGAGGTGCCCCAGGTGTGCCTTCTGGAGACCCTGCCCATAGGGGAGAGGCCCCCCGCCCCGCCCCACGCCTCCTCCAGGTCCTGGACTCCCTGGCTGCTCCCGACGGGTGACTCACCTCCACCTTGTCAACTGCAGTGGCTGCTGCTGCTGCTGCTGCTGCTGCGGCCAGAACCCCGTGAGCCGTGGCCAGACCGGGTGGTGCCACGGCTGAAGCTCCCTCCCACACGGCCACCCTCCAAGCACAGCCCCCCCCCCCTTCGTCCATTCCTCAGGGATACCTTTTCCCGCTGCACCAGTTTCTTGTAGACCGAGTCCGGGAAGGAGCGCAGCGGGCAGAACTTGCCAGTGCCCTCGGCGCACATGAAGACGCCATTCTCGTAGACCACACGCCCGTGGCTGATCGTGACCAGCGGCACACCGTGGCAGCGCATGTTCTCATACAGGTTCACATCGCCACCCTGGACCTGGGTGCCGGCCGAGATGGTCCTAGGGAAGAGCAGGGAACCCTGAGTCCTCCTCTAGGGTGCCAGCTGCTCCGCACAGCCGGGGTGATAAACGGGGTTGGGGGGTGGGCAGTGCTCAGTCCCCCCCTCAATCTCTGGAATCTCAGGCCTCGGTGGGCACCGGGGGAGCATCTCCCCGTCTTTCTGAGCATTCAGGGTGGAAACTGAGGCTGAAAGACTAGGAATGAATTAGCAACACCAAACACAAAGCCCCCACCCCTTCCCGCTTGCTAATTACCCCCAAAAGCTGCTTCAGGCTGTGTTTCTCTTTCTTGCCCATTCTTCCTAGCCTTTTCATGCTCATACCCATACTCTGACAGATACTGGGAGGATGCAAGCCTTCCTTAAGAGAAGAACAACGCAATTCAGAGAAAGGGGCCAAGTAGGGTCGGCCTCACCGCCTATCCTGCAGGAGGGCAAACCTCGGAACGTCTGGGGAGGGGCCAGGGGCAGTGGGCAAGCTCTCCGCAACTCCTCCGCTCCCTTACGAGACAAAGAGGGTGGCTAGCGAGGAGGACCAGCTCATGGCTCCTTCTTGTGACAGGGCAGTGGGTGTTTGCCCAGAGCCACCCCCGGATCGCTCTCTGCCTCCTGCAAAGGAACCCGGGTTGGAATGTGTCCTCCCCCCCGCCCCCCCCCCGTTGTCCTGGTTAGCCTGCCTGCCTTCTGTGTCTTGGCTGCTCCCCTCCCCGGGCCCTCCCTTCCAGCCCCACGACCTACTTGGTGGCCTCCGGGTCCCACACGACCACATCCGCGTCTGCCCCAGGGATGATGCGGCCCTTGCGAGGGTAAAGGTTGTAAATCTTGGCAGCATTTGAACTCGTGATGGCCACAAAGCGGTTCTCATCCATCTTGCCTCCTACCTAGACGGAGCACCAAAGAAGAGGCCTGAGCCCCTCAGTCCTCCCCCCCCCCAGAGGCCATCCTGCTCTCTCGAGCAGAGGAGCTGGAGGCAGAGGAGAGGGGCAAGGCCTGGACCAGAAGCCCCCAGCCCCAGGAGGGCAGCCTTGGCAGAGAGAGAAGGGCCCCCACCCCCACGGCTTACGGCTTCCGTCCTCTGAGTGGGGTCAGCAGTCTCTCGCCCACGTCTCTTCCTCTCTCCCAAAGAGAGATCTGCCTGCACCAACACCTTTGGGATTCTACATCTGTCTTACTGCCTCAGAACCGTAGGATGATGGAGCTGGAAGGGGCCTCTAAGGCCATTCAGTCCAACCCGCCCTGCCCAAGGCAGGAACCCAAATCAAAGCAGATCTGACAGAGGGCTGGGGCCTTGGAGCGCGCCCCACCTCTCGTCATTGATTCCACTGGCGTACTGCTCTAACCATTAGGAAGTTTTTCCTGATCTTCAGCCTAAATCTGGATTCCTTTGTTGCGTGTCCTGCACTCTGGGATGATGGAGAACAGATCCTGCCCCTCCTATTTAGGACAGCCTTTCGAGGATTTGAAAAGGGCTCTCCCCTTTTCTCAAGGCTAAACAGAGCCCGTTCTTTCCATCTTTCCTCCTCAAAGGTCTTGGTTTTCCAGCCCCCTGATCATCATCCTTGTTGCCCTTCCCTCTGAACTTGTTCCAATTGGTCAGCATCCTTCTTGAGGTGCGGTGTCCAGAACTGGACACAGGACTCCAGGTGAGGCCTAACCAGGGCTGAATAGAGGGGGACGAGCCTGCAGCCACTTCCTTTCACCCCCCCCGTCCACCCCCCCCCCCCCCGGTCCACTTCTTCTGTTTCTCCATCAGTTTCCGGAGAGGAAAAGAAAGGACTTTCCAAATTCCTTATGCAGTCAATTGAAGCAGCAGCACCAGTCGCTTAGTGGCTGGGAAATCTTTTCCCTCAGAAAGCATCCTCCTCATGCAGATTTCCGCCCCCCCCACCCCCCCACCATGAAAAAGTGTTTTTCCAGCTCTGGAGGCTTCAGTCCTAAGTGGACGTGAGATCACTTCCAGTTTGATACTTTTCTTGTCTTCTTTTTTCTTGTGACAGTCAGGAAGGTCGGGGGGGGGCAAGGGAAACAGGGTTAAAAATCTGTCCCTCCGTTGCATGGAGCTGTCCACCCCCAGGTTTTGGTTCTCTGCACCATCAGCATTGGGACACACACACACACACACACACACACACACCAACAGCCATCATCCTGATCCAAGCTGCCACTGGACATCTGGCAAGGCGATTCTGGACCTCGCTGCCCACGCACCCTCCACCCACGCATGGGTTAATTTCCCCCCCCCAATTCATCCCTCCCTCCGTGCTGTTGCTGAACAGGGGCTGCCCCGGCGGCAGACACCTACCACTCCGCGCTCCCAGATGACGGCCATGCGGTCCTGCACCCCACTGACCCCGTGGGGGATCTTGGTGAAGTCCTCCTTGCCCATGGCCTTCTGCTTGGTGGTGAACGGCCGGTGGTCGGAGGCCACGACGTTCAAGGTGTCACTGGGGAAGGTGGCGGAGCGGGTTGGTGGAGAAGCACCCAGGACGTGGGAGAGGCGGTGGGGGGTGGGCACAGCCCCACTCCCCCTCAAATATCAACCGTCCTGCTTGTACAGGAAGGCTCTCCTGCCCCCCCCCCACTCCTTGGCAGGCTTTCGCGCGCCCCCTCCCCCGCCTTCTGTCCACAGCCTTCCCTCCTTGGACCTCTCTGCGTGGTGGTACCCGGTCACGGCCCGACTGCGCCTCCGTCCTGCTCACCACCACCACCACCACCACCAGCACGACACTCCCCTGAGCCCCCCCCGTCCTGCCTGTGATGCTCCCTCCCTCCTTTTGTACACGGAGCCCCCCCCCTTACTTGGCCAGCAAGCTCATGAGGTATGTGGACGTGTTGGTGTCTAGCCGCAAGGGTGGCACCGTCACATACGCAGCAGCGTGGGACCAGTCCTGGTGGTAGTAGTGCAAGCCTGTCAGCGTGGCGTGTGCCGTGGTGGTCTCGGCGTAGACAACTTTCCCTGCAAGGGGGGGGGAGGAGGAGGAGGAGCCTCAGGCCACGGCGGTCCTCCACGAGCCAGAGGAGCAGGGATGCTCCACGGAGGACCCCCCACCCCCACCCCCTCAGGCCCCCCATTGCCTGAGAGCAGGGAGGGCGGCTCACCTTGCATCTTGGCGGCCGCTATAACATCTCCGGCAGACACGCTGGACACGTTGACCAGGTAAACGGGGCAGTGAGTCTGCCAGGGGAGAGGAGGGGAGAGGAGAGAGCGCGGAGGCGTCAGGTGGGCCGGCTCAGACCCCCAAGGGAAGTCTCCCCCACCCTAGGCAAGGCTGGGAACGTCCGGTCCTTTGGCCAAATTCACACACACACAGACACCGATGCCCAGCCCCCCCCCCAAAGGCTGCAGGTGTGAACCACACCGTTTGGGCCGCTTGGAGCATGGCCCGGTGGGACCCCTTTTCCGGAGATCCCATGGCGCTTGGGGGAATGTGCCCCAGCCCAATCCCCGGCCCCTGCCAAAGGTCCAGCGGGAGGGCTCCCGTGTTTGGGGGCTGGGCAGGAGCGATTCCCCAGCAGAGGAGGGGGGCGCTTGAGGGGAGAGGGCTGCCCTCGCCAGCGTGATCAGGCGGGGCTCCACAGCCCTCGGACCGGCGCGTTCCATCACCAGCCGTGCGCCTTTTAAGCATAATAAAAAAGGGCCAAAGGCTTTTGCTTTTCATAGAATCACGGCAGGGTTGGAAGAAACATCCAAGCGCCTGCAGGGGAACATCTGGGTCCGAAGTGTTCCCCTGGGACAGGAAAGGACAACCTCCAAGAGGAGGCCGCATGTCGGTATGCCCGTGCGGGGGGTGGGGGTGCGGGGTGGGCACGGCTGCCAAGGCTATGGAGGGATGGAATTTTTGTTCTGCCCTACCACTGAAGGCTGGCTGCTTACCCGGTTGGCGATGGTAATGACGCGGTGGGTGGCCTCCGCTTCCAGCTGTGATGCAGAGAAGGGGGGGGAGAACATGAGCGGGGAAATGAGAAGCCCATCTACTCCCAGGAAACAGACCCCGACAGTCACTCCCATGCTCAGGCCCCACGGATGCCCACAAGACCCTGGCAATTCCCCGCTACCCCCAAATACTCCAGGCATGCTTTTTTGGGGGGGGGGAGATGTGAAAGCAGGGATCCCTGACCAAGCCATGGGCTACAGCATGATGGAGACTCTCAACCAGGCAGACCTTAAGCCGGGTCTCACGGGGCCCCTCGCGCTGTCCCACCCAGCTTCGGAGAGTGCAGCCTGGAGCTCAGCAAGGGAGGGGTTCATCCTGTCCGCACCAAGGCCCTTCCTAGCCCCACAGGGCACCCGAGGCTCCACCAGACTCATGCCATGAATCCCACGCAATGCAGCCCAGCTCCCACGTTTCCTTGAGATGGAAAGGGGTGTGTGTGTGTATGTGTGTGTGTGTGCGTGTGTGTGCGATGGCCTCAAAGGGTGGGTGGAAGGCAGAGCTAGTAAGGGCATGAGAAAGGTGCCCCACCCGTGCCACCCCCTCCACAACATGCACAGACCCCTCATCTCAGCGCCCCTTTGCCCTCCAGTTGCCAAAAGCAGGGGGCAGGACGGCTGGCTTCCCCCTCCAGCCGGAGAGCAAGTCTGTTGGGCGACACACACACCCACCCACCCCTTACCTCCTCTGGCCGGCTGATCTCGATGCCCTCTGGGCCAGTGATGCCCAGATCCAGGGCTTCCCGGGCTCCCTGGGGTGAAAAGCAGGGCAAGAGGGAGTGAGTCTGGGGCACCCTGGGGAGAGGGCTCAACGGGCGCGTCTCCCTCCCCCTCTTGGTCCACCGTTCCAGATAAATTCTGAAGGACGTTCTGCACTTCCCAAATATCTCCGGCACCCAAGGGTTGGAAGACAGGCTTCAAAGCATGCCTCGCCCCACGCTTCCCATGCCGACTGTGGGCCGTGGTGGCGCTTCAGGGCGACACGTCGCATCCGGATGGTGCGGAAGCAAGGGATCCCAGAGGATTCGGGGCACAGCTGTGCAGGGCAGAGGCCGACCGGGCCAGGTCCGTTCCGCTCTCGTTTCCGCCACGGCCACCTCTGAGGACCAGGCCTCGCTCCAAGGAGGAGTGCCACCCGGACAGGGTCCAAAGCCTTCTGGGCCAGAGGGACCCGGGAGGGCCTCTCTCTCGCTGCCCAACGGCCTCGGGAGGGGGCAAGCGCTCCAGCGCGAGAGGCATCCAAGGGGGGGGGGTTGGACTCAGTCGCCTTCTGGGCTCCTTCCAAGCCCATGATTCTGTGAGAGCACCAGGAGCAGGTGGGGCACGATCCACCCTCCCCGTGCGCAGTGCATGGGCTGCTCCCCCGTTCCCCTGGGCACCAGGCACTGACCACGTCCTCCCTACACCAGCACGGCGCTTGGCCACGTCCCTCTGCAAGCGGTTCAGTGACCCCCCCACCCCCCCAAGGTCAGGTCTGGTGGGAGGCCAAATGCCCTTTGGGTCTCTCCCCTCCAAGCCCCCCCCCCTCAGCCACTATATATCACCTCAGCCACTAGCTCGCCGTTCTCCGCGTGGACGCGGGCAATGGCCCCGATGTCTTTGCAGGCACGGAACACCTGGTAGAGCTCGCTGTCCCTCAGCATGTACACCTCCTTGTAGGTCATGAACATCTGGAAGGAGTTCACCCCTTTCTCCCGCACCAGGGTCTCCATCTCCGACTTCACCTGCAGTGGGGGGGGGTGGTAGGGGGGGATAGGTGCGGGGGGGTGGCGTGACTCACCAAGCGGGCGAAGAGAAGGCCCCCGAGAGCAGAAGGCTCTCCTCTCCACCCCAGGACCCGAGGGCAGCCCTGGCACGAGGGAGCGGAGGGTTCGGGCTCCAGAGCCAGGCATCCAGGTTGTCGGGATCCCCAAGGGAGAGGAGGAGGGTCCCCACCCCCACCCCCACGAGGGTCCCCCCCACCCCCACCCCCACCCCAGAGCATAATAAGGGGGTGGAAGGGCAGCAGAGGAAAGCCGCGCAGGAAGGCTGCCAGGGTCCCCGAGGGTGCTTGGCAGGTTCTGGACAGCGAGGGCCAGGACTCTGAAAGGGCCGGCCAGAGGGAGGGGTGAAGGGGCCAGACAAGAGGCGACCCCAACATGGCCCACCACGGCCCAAAGCCGGCCGGGCTCCCGCCGGGCACAAGAGCAGCTGGGGAGGGGCAAAGGGAGGAAGGGTGGGCTGGGCAGGAAAAACAGCCCCCAGCCCCCCCTTCGCTCCTTGCCAGGCTCCGTCTGGGACGGCTCTTCCCACAGGGGCCAAGCGAAGCAGGCTGGCTCCACTGGGGCCAATCCTGTGGACGGCCGGGGGGGGGGGGAGGGTCCCCTTTCAGCCCAGAGGGCTTTCAGTCCCGCCAAGGGGGGGATTTATAGGCCTTGTCCCCCCCCCCAAAATCAAGGCACGGCTGGGCTTCCCCTCGGCCCCCTTCCCTCGGCGCTTCCCCTGCAGGCTGCCTTTCTCCACCTCGGTCAAAGTTCATCGCTGGGGTCAGGGGCCAAAGAAGGACCCCCAAGCGCCCCCTGCCCCTCTAAGAGGGTCCCCACCGGGGCCCTGCTTTGAATCAAAAACAGGCAGAGCCCAAAACAGGCTTGGCCAGGAAGGCTCCTTCCTCTTTCTTGGGGGGGGGCGTAGGGGCGGGTGAGGCGTGGGAGACACGCCTGTTACAGGGTGGGCCCCACAAGAATGCATGGGTCACACGCTCATTTGATTTAAAACAACAACACATCCGCCACTAGGGGGCGCAAGAGGCGTTTCCCAGCATGTATTTTCGAGGTGGGATGGGAGGCACCAAAGTGGGTGGGGTCCCCCTCTCAGGGTCCAAACCCTCAGCCAGCTCACCTGGTAAAGGAACAGCATCTCTACACACCCCCGGGGTGCGTATATGCAAGAGAGAGAAAAGAGGGAGTAGCGGATGGGGGCCGGAGGGGGTGAGGGAAGCAAGGGGGGCACCCCCTGGGCAGTCCCCAGACCCCTGGAGTGGGGCACGAAGGGTGGCGGGCAGGGGTCCTCAGTGGGACCACCACCACCCCCCGGACTCTCTGACGCCTGTGAAAGTCAGGCCGGCCAAGCGGTGGCCATGCAAAGCGGTCCTTGTTCACCCCTGGGGGGGGGGAGGGCAGAGCCTCCTGGGCCACAGCAAAGGGATCAGGGGCACCAGAGGAGGTGCCCGAAAGGCCAGGGGCAACAGGATCCCACAGGGAGGGCAGAAGGCCTCTGGGGTCAGGGAAGGGGAAGGGGCTGAGCGGCAGGAGCCCCCGCCAGGCGCTCACCAGGTCACCTCGCCCAGCCTGGGCTCAGGACTCGGGAGCCAGGTGGCCGTGGCCCAGCAGGTCTCTAATCCAGGGCGAACGGCCAGCTGGCAGCCGCTCCACAGCTCCCAAACATGCTGGGGGAAGGACTTGATCTGAGGGGCTGGGTAACCCCCCACCCCACCCCCCCAGCTTTGCCTAGCCCTCCCACCCTATAGGGCCAGCCGGGGGAGTCGGGAGTGGCCATGAGGCTTGCCAAAGGGAGCCCTCGTGGCCCAGAGCCTGCAGAGGCTGCTGTGGCTGGAAGGCCACGGAGGGCTCCTCTGAAGACCACGGCCCTGGCCTGGAAAGGCCACGAGGCAAGCTGCCAACCCCACCCACCCAAGCTCAGTTCTCCACCAGCATCCCCAGGAAGGGCTGGGAAAGGCTGCACCTCACCCATGTGGAAGAGGGGTGGCTGGAGACGGTGGGACTACATCACCTATCATCCCCCGCTACCACAGGCAATCGTCTGGCACCCTAAGAGCAGGTAAGCCTCCAGCTCGCCTTCTGGCCTGTCAGCTGTGGACTGGGGCCTCATGACCAGGTGGCCGCCTGACCTAGTGGAGGTGGGGCGACGGCACCCTATGAGGGGCACAGGGGCAGACGGGGGCCGGAAAGGGCAGGAGGGGAACCGGGGCAGGCAGTCCTCCCCGAGGGAGCCGTGCTCTCCCTGGCGCGCCAGGCGATTCTCGCACTCCAGCCTGGCTTACCTACCTTGGGCGCCCACCAGGTGATGCCCATGTGCAGGGCATAGTCGCAGCAGACTTTGGGGTCGGCCAGGCTGCGGCACCTCTCGTAGGCATCCAGCAGGGAGATGTCTTTGTCCGGAAGCACGTGCCCAATGACCATGGTGGTTCCCCCGACCAGGGCAGCCTGCACGGAGGGAGAGGGAGAGGAAGAGAGCAGAGCCCCCGAGGAAGGCTTCATTTTCAGGGCTTTCTCGACCTTCCCAATGGGCTCTTTCAACATTTTGAGAGCTTCCAGAGCAGCTAACAATTAAACCTCTCTCCCTCAAATGGTAAAACAAAACAAAAAAAACACAAGGGATGTCCGTGGTCTTTGAGCAAACATGTCCATGTAAACCACACCAGGGTATCTCTGTGCATCTCTGGGGCAACCACGGGGTAGAGCAAGGAGCCCAGAAGCATTAATGCAGAAAAGCAGCTACCACCAGACTTACCAACAATTATGTGCCATCAAATTAGTTAAGACTTACAGTAGCCTTCCTAAGGATTCTGAGGTCTACAGCGGTTTACGATCACCTACTTCTGGTGGCACATTGTACCACCCACAAATCCCTTGTGACAAATCCAGCATTCACACATTACTGTTATTAACAGAGGAAGGGGAAGAAAAACTAATGAAGATGCTGAGTTGGCAGCAACAGAGAAGGAGAATGTGCTCTTTAGCTTAGAAACTCTTTAGCTTCTTCATGGATTGCTGCCTTGTCGTGGCGAAGGGGCTTGAGTAACTCAGAGAAACTATGGGCTATGCCGTGCAGGGACACCCAAGACGGACAGGACATAGTGGAGAGTTCCGACTAAACGCAATCCACCTGGAGTAGGAAATGGCAAGCCACTCCAGTATCTTTGCCAAGAACGCCCCATGATCAGAAGCAAAAGGCTAAAAGATATGACGCTGGAAGATGGGCCCCTCAGGTCGGAAGGCGTCCAACATGCTACTGAGGAAGAGCGGAGGACAAGTACAAGTAGCTCCAGAGCTAATGAAGTGGTTGGGCCAAAGCCGAAAGGACGCTCAGCTGTGGACGTGCCTGGAAGTGAAAGGAAAATCCAATGCTGCAAAGAAAAATACTGCATAGGAACCTGGAATGTAAGATCTATGAACATTGGGAAGCTGGAGGTGGTCAAACAGGAGATGGCAAGAATAAACATCGACATCCTGGGCATCAGTGAACTAAAATGGACAGGAATGGACAAATTCAGCTCAGATGATTATCATATCTACTATTGTGGACAAGAATCCCGTAGAAGGAATGGAGTAGCCCTCATAGTCAACAAAAGAGTGGGAAAAGCTGTAATGGGATACAATCTCAAAAATGATAGAATGATGTCAATACGAATCCAAGGCAGACCATTCAACATCACAATAATCCAAGTTTATGCACCAACCAGCATTGCTGAGGAGACTGAAATTGAACAATTCTATGAAGATTTACAACACCTTCTAGAACTGACACCAAAGAAAGATGTTCTTCTCATTCTAGGGGACTGGAATGCTAAAGTAGGGAGCCAAGAGATAAAAGGAACAACAGGGAAGTTTGGCCTTGGAGTTCAGAACGAAGCAGGACAAAGGCTAATAGAGTTTTGTCAAGAGAATAAGCTGGTCATCACAAACACTCTTTTCCAACAACACAAGAGGCGACTCTATACATGGAAATCACCAGATGGGCAATATCGAAATCAGATTGATTATATTCTCTGCAGCCAAAGATGGAGAAGCTCTATACAGTCAGCAAAAACAAGACCTGGAGCTGACTGCGGTTCTGATCATCAGCTTCTCATAGCAAAATTCAAGCTTAGACTGAAGAGATTAGGAAAAACCACTGGGCCACTCAGGTATAATCTAAACCAAATCCCTTATGAATACACAGTGGAAGTAAAGAACAGATTTAAGGAACTAGATTTGGTGGACAGAGTGCCTGAAGAACTTTGGATAGAGGCTCGTAACATTGTCCAGGAGGCAGCAACGAAAACCATCCCAAAGAAAAGGAAATGCAAGAAAGCAAAGTGGCTGTCCAACAAGGCCTTAGAAATAGCAGAGAGGAGAAGGGAAGCAAAATGCAAGGGAGACAGGGAAAGTTACAGAAACTTGAATTCAGACTTCCAAAGAATAGCAAGGAGAGACAAGAGGGCCTTCTTAAATGAACAATGCAAAGAAATAGAGGAAGATAACAGAAAAGGAAAGACCAGAGATCTGTTCAGGAAAATTGGACATATTAGAGGAACATTTTGCGCAAAGATGAACATGATAAAAGACAAAAATGGGAGGGACCTAACAGAAGCAGAAGACGTCAAGAAGAGGTGGCAAGAATACACAGAGGAATTATATCAGAAAGATGTGGATATCCCGGACAACCCAGACAATGTAGTGGCTGACCTTGAGCCAGACATCCTGGAGAGCGAAGTCAAGTGGGCCTTAGAAAGCCTGGCTAACAACAAGGCCAGTGGAGGTGATGGCATTCCAGTTGAACTATTTAAAATCTTGAAAGATGATGCTGTTAAGGTGCTACATTCAATATGCCAGCAAGTTTGGAAAACTCAACAGTGGCCAGAGGATTGGAAAAGATCAGTCTACATCCCAATCCCAAAGAAAGGCAGTGCCAAAGAATGCTCCAACTACCGTACAATTGCACTCATTTCGCACGCTAGCAAGGTTATGCTCAAAATCCTGCAAGGTAGGCTTCAGCAGTATGTGGACCGAGAACTCCCAGAAGTACAAGCTGGATTCCGAAGAGGCAGAGGAACTCGAGACCAAATTGCTAACTTACGCTGGATTATGGAGAAAGCCAGAGAGTTCCAGAAAAATATCTACTTCTGCTTCATTGACTATGCGAAAGCCTTTGACTGTGTGGACCACAGCAAACTATGGCAAGTTCTTAAAGAAATGGGAGTGCCTGACCACTTTATCTGTCTCCTGAGAAACCTATATGTGGGACAGGAAGCAACAGTTAGAACTGGTCATGGAACAACTGAGTGGTTCAAAATTGGGAAAGGAGTACGGCAAGGCTGTATATTGTCCCCCAGCTTATTTAACTTATATGCAGAATACATCATGCGGAAGGCTGGACTGGAAGAAACCCAAGCCGGAATTAAGATTGCCGGAAGAAATATCAACAACCTCCGATATGCAGATGATACCACTCTGATGGCAGAAAGTGAGGAGGAATTAAAGAACCTTGTAATGAGAGTGAAAGAGGAGAGTGCAAAAAACGGTCTGAAACTCAACATCAAAAAAACTAAGATCATGGCCACTGGTCCCATCACCTCCTGGGAAATAGAAGGGGAAGATATGGAGGCAGTGTCAAATTTTATCTTCCTGGGCTCCATGATCACTGCAGATGGAGACAGCAGCCCTGAAATTAAAAGGCGCCTTCTTCTTGGGAGGAAAGCGATGACAAATCTGGACAGCATCTTGAAAAGCAGAGACATCACCTTGCCAACAAAAGTCCGAATAGTCAAAGCTATGGTTTTTCCTGTCGTGATGTATTGTAGTGAGAGCTGGACCATAAAGAAAGCTGACCGCCGAAGAATTGATGCCTTTGAATTGTGGTGCTGGAGGAGGCTCTTGAGAATCCCCTGGACTGCAAGGAGAACAAACCTATCAGTTCTAAAGGAAATCAACCCTGAGTGCTCACTGGAAGGACAGATCCTGAAGCTGAGGCTCCAGTACTTTGGCCATCTAATGAGAAGAAAAGACTCCCTGGAAAAGACCCTGATGTTGGGAAAGTGTGATGGCAAGAGGAGAAGGGGACGACCGAGGATGAGATGGCTGGACAGTGTCTGCGAAGCAACCAACATGAACCTGACACAACTCCGGGAGGCAGTAGAAGACAGGAGGGCCTGGCGTGCTCTGGTCCATGGGGTCACGAAGAGTCGGACACGACTAAACGACTAAACACACAGCTTAGAAACAAGCCTTCCTTGATTTTTCCTACTACATGTATTAAACCATTAAAGGCTCTACTGGGGGCCACAGTACCATAATTTCAGATCCAGCAACAAAGGGTGGAGCAGGAGAAAAGACAAAACGCATAGAGAAGAGCGGGCTTCCTACATTGCCCTTTTAAGACAAAGTCAAAGGGGGTCATGCTCATTGCCCTTTTAAAGCCCCCACTCACTCCCTTCTTGCAGATGCCTTACAAAGCTGCTCTGTTCACTGGTGAGACTGGTGCTTTCTACTAGTGGCTGAGAAAAAAAAAGAAGGGTGGAACTAAAAATGAAGCTGCACACCCTTGTCATTTCCCCATTTGTAGGAACAGGGTTTTTCACAGGGAAAGGAAAGCAAACAGAGATCTTCCTTGGCTCAGACAAGCATCAGGTCTGACTGCCTCCGAAAGGACCAATCTGTGTGCTCTTATTCAGGCCTGGGCTGGATTTAAGGGGCCTGCACCAATCGGCAGCAGCTCCAAGGCACTATGAGCAGTGACGCTGAGACACTTGACAGCTCAGACGAGGAAGAGAGGACAGGACCAGACCTGATCACCTAAAGACAAAACTCTTCACCGAGTGCTGAACAAATAACACAGAGGGGACCAGCTCAGGTCCAGCCTGTTCTCCAGCCTGGACTGGGTGGGCCGCTGGTCTGGTCACGTAACTCTCTCTACTGCGGCTGCAGCAATTCTCTTTCCATGAACTGCTTTTGATGTAAAATGTGCCCCATGAGCTGCCTCCGGGGATAAGAGAGGCAGATGGGAACACACTCGTAGGCCTATGCACGCACACACAGAAGCTGAGTAGGAAAGGACTGGTTATGAAAGCCGGCTAGCCGGGTGCCACTGCCTGTGCTGCTGTGATTGCCCCCCCCCCGCCCGGTTGACCATCAGAAAAGACCACTCTAGAGGAGACGGACCCGTGGCACGATGCACGGCAGCTTCTCCCGGGAGCGCTCTCCTGAGCGCAGCAGATTCCTCTCCCCCCCCCCCCCACGACCCTGCCTTGGGCTGGACGCAGCCGGCGTGAGCAGCTCAGAGCTCATGGGTCTCCTCTGTGGAATCACTGGCTCTGGCAGGTAGTTTTTCAGAAGCACTTGCCTCAAGAGAAAGGGCCCTGATCCTACCAGCAGTTACTGGTTCTCCATTAATTCAGAGGCCCGCTGGCACGCAGTCACACAGACGGAAGTGACTGCATGTAAACTGAGTCCGCCGCTGCCCACCTGCCGCTGCCCACCTCAGGTCCCCAGGCCAGAGGGGAGAGCCACGGAGAGGCCTCGGTGGGTGTTCTCCACTGGACGTGGCCCGGAGAGGAGCAAGCGAGTCACTGGAAAGCACAGCGTCATGCAGATTTCCTTGACAGGACAAATGCGCTAACTAAACTTGTTTTATTGGTTTTGGATGTTTAATATTTATGTTTTTAATTTTCTTCTTTTTAATATTGTGAGCCACCTTGGGTCCCCTTATTGGGAGAAAGGCAGCCTATAAATAAAACAAGCAAGCAAGAAATACCACCTCTATTCCTGTTTGTACTGGGGAGGCAGACCCTCCTCCCCCTGGCACCATGGGAGCGAGTGTGGGTGAGGAAGGCTGGCGGGAGGGGAGGGGAGGGGGAGCCCCCACGGCCCTTCCAGAGGGGGGGGTGGCGGGTCAGGAAGCCCCGGCAAGCTGCCTTTCCCTCGCAGGGAGCAAGGGAAAGGCATGTCCTCAGTTGACCCTTGCAGGCCACCCGGTAATCTCCAAAGCCGCTTTTGCGGGCCAGGCCTTCCTGGGTAGGGGAGGGAGAAGCCAGCTCTCCCCAGCTGGGAGGGGGCTCAGCCGGGATGAAACAGACCCGTGGGGGTATTCGGCAGACAAGACTCTCCCTGGCCACGTCAAGAGAGTGGAGAGGCAGAGGCTGGAGACAAGGGACGACCACGACGCAGGTGGGAGGGAAGGGAGTGGAAGGAGACCTACCCACCAGCTGCTTTTTGCCTACGCGGGCAAGAGGGACTTCTTCTGAACGTCAAGGCAGAGGCTCAGCAGAAGGAACACAAGCATGTGCAGAGTGCCTTTCCTTCACATTTGGCTATTAAGTCCCGTAAACCCACAGATTTGGAGGCTTGCCTCCCCCGAGGCCCCATGTTTCCCTTCAGGACAGAAGAAACCAGTCAGGATCCTCCTGGCAGCTGCAGGTTTGGGGCCAGCTTGGTCCCTGGAAGAGCCCACGTTTGCAGGATCAAGCCCTGCCAAGGCAGCAGCTGCTGGGGCTCTCAGGAGGTCCCCGTGGGGGCCCTGAGGGAAGGCCTACTTCAGGAAGGCCTCTCTCCCCTCCCAGGCGCTGCCTCAGCCCCACGGGCCTTCGGCTGCTCTGCTCCCGTTCCGGCTCCTCCTGCTCTGAACTCTGGCGTTCCTGCTCCAGCTCAGTGCTCCCACTCCTGCCGCCTGGCTCCCGGCCCGGTGCTCCGGTTTCCGCTCCGGGGCTCCCATCGTGGCTACTTGGTCCCTGTGTCCGAGTTTGGGCTTGGCCCTCTGGGTCCTGGTGCCCTTGACCCCGCTGTGGAAAGCATCCATGCACACCCCGGACGCTGACCAAAACTACAGGGCTTGACAAAGAACCCTTACTCTTAAGGAAGCTGCCACAAGGTGGGTGGGTGGGTGGCAGAGGAGGAGCAGGAGGGGCCCCTCCTCGGAATCCCCCCCCCAGGAATGAAAGAGCTGCCTTGCCCTCCCCTCCCTCCTCACTCCTGGCAGACTGGAAAGATGGGGGTCGGCGAGGGGCCCTCCAGCAGCTGCCGAGGCAGGAGAAAGTGGGATGCTGGCAGATGCTGGCTTTTGGCCAGAATATTATGGGATGCAGCTCTCAAGTTTTTGGTGCTGCAACCCAACCAACCCCTTCCCCATTATCATGTTCACAAGCTTGATTTCTGCAGCATCCGAACTCCCAACGCGCAAAGGGAGGCACCTGGCCTGGGGTCAGTGGAAGTGAGACCCATGAAGGGTCTCTTGGCCAATGAAAGGGCCCATGGGCTCCGACACACTTCCCCAGGTATAACGACCTTGAGATGCTGTCTTGGAGGAAGGAGGCAAAAGACCGTAAAAGCTGGTGCTAAGAGCGACTTGGCCTTGCCAGGCTTTGAGGGGCCATCAGACCCTTTGCGGGCTCAACAGTTAAGGCTGCAGAAAAGTCCTTTACTCTCTGAATTCCCCTCACGCCCCCCTTGCTCTCCCCTCCCGCCATCTATGCTAGCTGTGGGAGTTAAAATCTATTTACTGTAAATCTAATAAAATCAATCCATCAAAACAAACCAACCAATAAAGGCCCCACAGTCCCCCCCCCAAAAAAGAGGAATCCCCAGACCCCAAAGGAACCCGAAGGCTGCTGGGTAGGAAGCCCCTCTTGGGCGTGGGGGTTCTTAGAAGCCCCCGTGTGCTCAGCGGAGGAGAGACCAGTTCTGTGATGGGCAGTGGAGTCGGCCAACCAGGCCTCTAGAGAGCTAGATTTCCTTCCTGGTGTAGAAACTGAGGCACCACACAGAGAAGGGCCCCGATCCAGATCTCTGCAGGGGGGGGCACAAGGTGTGCCTATGCAGTAAAAGAAAAAGCCGGGGAGAAACGGTTCCATGCGAGCGTCCGAACAAAGTATATTTCACAGAACGGTTCCTCAGGCCAGGCGTCTGAAGCCGAATCCTTGCTGCATCTCTCCCTCTCTGGAACCAAAAAAGCTGGGCAGCCGCCCAGGGCGACCACCCTCCCCAGCACTCACGGCCCCTCCTGCAGCAAGAAGAGTGCCAAAGGAGGGAGCGACCACCCTCCCTCGCACGCTCGGCCCTGGTCCTCCTCTGGCAACATCCTCTCCTGCGCTCACACCCGGCCAGCGGCCTTTGCCTGGTGCCCGGTGGCTCTTTCAGCACCTGCGGCCTGGAGAGCTCCCACCCGCTCTGCCCAGAGAAGGGGCCGGAACAGCCAGCAGAATCATGGAACTGAGCCTGGATCATCGCGGGCCGCGGCTGTCCATTTACAAGGGCCCGCGGTGCCCCAGTGCCAGGACTGCAAGCGATGTGTAGGCCACAGGGTGGAGGCTGGATCATAAGAGCCACCTTGTAAGGTTTAGAATGCTCTAACGTCTCTATCCGGCCAGCAGATGACCTCTACGGAGGCAGCGAACAACAGCACTTATTCCGTGGCTAATTTACAGAGATAGTCCCTCACTTACCTCGCAGGCATAAAGCCAGATCATTCAAGATGAACGTGCTACCGGGCCTGGTGGCTGCTTGCCAGCCTCAACCCAATGAAGCCGATAGAAATTCTGAGAGAAAGCATCTGAGCCACGTACAGAATTCAGCCACTGACCGAGACAGTGAAAAATAAAATCATTGACAGCTGATGTGGTGATTAGGACTGAAAAATGAGCACGAATAATAGTCCGAAATGAGGGTTAGGCAAAGAGCACCCGCAGGGAAAAGGCTCTGCTGGGAGTGTACTACGTGAGACATTTTTCCTTTCTTCAGCATTATAAACCTAGGCTGATTTGCTTGTTGTTACATACAAAGCCCGTCCTAGCGAGTACAACTTGCAGGCTCTTCGAGCTGCTCGTAGCCAAGTCCAACAGGCGGCCAGGAGATGTTCCAATGATTATTGGCTTCAGCTCTGCTTTCAGATACAGACAGCAGCGGACACAGGTAATATCAAAGGAATGTATGGCAGTATCAAGCAGGCTTTAGGTCCAATGCAGAAGAAATCTGCTCCCTTGAAGTCTGCTACAGGCATGATCATCCAGGACTGAGCACTTCCAGAGAGAATGTAGTAACTGAAGAAACACTGAATAACATGGAGTGTCTGCCTGTCTTGGAAGAGTTGGACAGTGAAGCAACTTCAGTAGAAATAAAAGCGGCCTTGGATTCCCTCGCCTCCGGCAAGGCACCTGGAAAGGATAACATCCCCGTTGAAGTACTGAAGTGCTGTAAAGAGATCATTACCACCGAACTGTATGAAGTCTTTTGTCTCTGCTGTAGGGAAGGTGGAGTACCACAGGACATGAAGGATGCAAACATTGTCACATTGTACAAGAAAAAAGGTGACAGGGGCGACTGCAATAACTACCGTGGCATCTCTCTTCTCAGCGTTGTAGGGAAGCTGCTGGCTCATGTTGTGCTGAAGAGACTCCAGGTGCTTGCAGACAGTCTATCCAGAATCACGGTGCGGATTTCGAGCTAATAGATCCACCACTGACATGGTATTCTCACTCCGACAGCTGCAGGAGAAATGTAGGGAACAACAACAGCCACTCTTAGTGGCCTTCATAGACCTTACAAAAGCATTTGATCTGGTTAGCATCATCAGGTCCTTTCATGAGCGAATGAAGGGCACAGTTTTTGATGGCTCAACATCAGATCCCTTTGACATCTGAAGCACAGTGAAATAGGGCTGTGTCCTCGCGCCGACCCTGTTTGGGATCTTTTTTGTTGTCATGCTGAAGCATTCCTTTGGAACTGCAACAGAAGGTGTCTATCTCCGGACTAGATCAGATGGAAAGCTCTTTAATCTCTCTAGACTGAGAGCAAAGACCAAAGTCCAACTGAAATGCATACGGGACCTCCTCTTCACCGATGATGCAGCCATTGTTGCCCACTCTGCTGAAGACCTCCAATAACTCATGAATTGTTTCAGCAAGGCCTGCCAAGACTTTGGACTAACAATCAGCATGAAGAAAACACAAGTCATGGGCCAGGGCGTGGACTCACCTCCCTCTATTACCATCTCCGCACAAGAATTGGAGGTTGTTTGTGACTTTGTGTACCTTGGCTCAACAATCTCTGACACTCTCTCTCTAGATGTCGAGCTGGATAAACGCATCGGGAAAGCAGCTACCATGTTCTCAAGACTCACAAAGAGAGTATGGCTGAATAAGAAGCTGACGACACATACCAAGATCCAGGTCTATAGAGCCTGTGTCCTGAGCACACTCCTGTACTGCAGTGAGTCCTGGACCGTTTGTACACAGCAGGAGAGGAAGCTGAACACGTTCCATATGCGTTGTCTCTGACTCATTTTTGGTATCACCTGGTAGGACAAACTTCCAAACAGAGTAGTCCTAGAACGAGCTGGAATTTTTAGCAAGTATACATTACTGAAACAGCAATGTCTATGTTGGCTTGGGCATGTTGTGAGAATAGCTGATGGTCGGATTCCAAAAGATCTCCTGTATGGAGAATTAGTGCTGGTAAATCGCCCCAGAGGGAGACCACATCTGCGATACAAGGAGATCTGCAAGCGGGATCTGAAGGCCTTAGGAAAGGACCTCAACAGATGGGAAACCTTGACATCTGACCGTTCAGCCTGGAGGCAGGCGGTGCATCACAGCCTCTCCCAATTTGAAGAGACCCTTGTCCAGCAGGCCGAGGCAAAGAGGCAATCCCAGAAGCAGCAAAATGAGGGAGCTGGACAGGGGACAGATTGTACTGTATTTGTCTTCAGTGTGGAAGGGATTGTCACTCTCGAATTGGCCTTTTCAGCCACATTAGACGCTGTTCCAAGTCCTTGATACAGAGCATGTTACCATAGTCTCTCGAGACTGAAGGATGCCTAAGAAAATTGTTAATGTGACTTCCCTGAGAGTTATTTGACTTAGTTAATATGTTTAAATTGCTTTCATGGAAATTTGAAATACTTTAGCTAAGTGCCTATTATTCTATTTTTGACATTTTTGTTCTCAGACATACACTCTGAGAACAATATCACACACACACACAACCTTATCTGTGTGTGCCTGTTCAATAAAGAGGAAAACCTGGTAAGGGGGGAGAAGATGACGTGCAACATGCACACTGGATACCAAGTATGCAGATACTGAGCATACCTCAAAAATCAGTAACATGTAGCAGCAAGCCCTTGCAACAACACCTTAGAACAGACAAGGACAACATGGATTTTCCTCCATAGATGCAAATGGGCCCAGCTGGGTGAGCACTTCTTACAATATTTTTCCTTTGTGCCCAGTAATATCCTTAAAAGCTACAGGTTGCTTAAAGGCTCTAATGCTTTCTACTGTTTAATGATGTGTTCTCTGCTTCTCTCTACAGGCTCCTGTGTTCTTAGAATTTTGAAACATGATCATAGCATGACTTAAGTTCTGTTTATAGATTAAAATTTGTTTCTGAATGTACTTTCATTTGCAGCATCTCATAGCTGTAAGAATTTTGGATGGCAATCTCACCTGCAGCTTTTCACAAGCTGCAAGAAGGATTTCTGCTTCAGCACTGGTGCCTACAGGTTTTCTCAAAACTGTAAGACTTTAGCATGTTTTCACGAAGGCTTTCATGGCCAGGATCTAATGGTTGTTGTGGGTTTTTCAGGCTCTTTGTCCATGTTCTGAAGGTTGTTCTTCCCAACGTTTCGCCAGTCTCTGTGGCCATGGGCATCTTCAGAGGACAGCACTCTGTGCTCTGGAGGACACACTCTGTGTTCTGGACAGAGTGCTGTCCTCTGAAGATGCCCATGGCCACAGAGACTGGCGAAACATTAGGAAGAACAACCTTCAGAACATGGACAAGGAGCCCGAAAAACCCACAATAACCAACTTTAGTATGTTCTCAACAACTTTGAAGGATTTTTGTGCTTTTGGAAGATAGAAACAATGCAGATGAATAAAGCTTGAAGCAATAGATAGGCTGAAGTTACCTGGAATCACTGCAACGGTGAATGTACACCTTGATACTCTGATAAATGTTGGCGGTCTGGTTTCATTCTGGAACTGACCCCTTTTTTCTAGGATAAATGCCAGGCCGGCTCTCCCAGTGATGAAGAGGAAGGTTTGCCTCTCCCAGACTAAGAGGGTGGGGGTGGGGGGCAATCACAGGAGGCAGATTCTTCTCCTCCTCTCTCTCTGCCCCCCCCCCCAGGATACCAGCTCTGCATTGCAGGCCCTGACCCACACGTGGCCGCAACAGCTGCCACCTCCTGACCCAAAACAATAGGGATCTTGCTTCGGGAAGACTCTCTGACAGCTGCCAGGGGTGGGGGTGGGGATCTGACTCCATCCCCTGCCCCCCCCCTCTCTAGGTCACGCCGCTCGCTCAGCCCTCCCCCTCAGGCCTGATGCTTCAGAGCTTCTCCAGTGGAGGGGCCAGGCTTCCAGCCCCCTTTCCCCCCCCCCAAGAAAGAGAGCTTGTTCTGGATGAAGCCCCCAAAGCCAGGGGGCAGGGCCGGTGAGGGGGCTGCCCGTACACAGAAGGCAAGGCTTGTGGAGCGGGCAGGGAAGGAGCCCCAAAGCAGGCGGTGGGGGGGGTGTCGGTGGGCTGACGTGGCTCCTGGGATGGGTGGAGCGGGCCCATGTCAGCTGGGGAGCCAGGCAGGGTGGGTCACAGCAGAAGGGGAGGGGAGGGGAGGGGAGGGATCCAAAGGGTCAGGAAGCGGCCAAGCCCCCCAAGGCCTCTCTGCCCCACCTTCCCCTGGACGGGGCCAGCCCTATCCCTCCCTCCCTCCCCCCCACACCGACCGAAGCTCTCCAGCCAGTGGCACCAAGAGAGAGACGTGGCTGGTGGCCCTGAAGGAGCCCAAGCCCTCCGGACTCGCAGCCGCGGCCTCCTCCTCGGATCCAACAAACTCCCTCTGAAGTGGACCAAGGGGGCAACCAACGCCACCTCCCGTGGCAGGGAATCCCACGGACCGGCCGCGTCCTGGGTGGCGAAGCCCCTCCGTCCACCTGCATCTGGAGAAGTTCCTCTCACGGCCAGGCCAGAATAAACCTGGGAGGTGCTTTAAGACGGCCCTTCTTCCTCCTCATTTTGGTCACAAAGGCTGAAGCAGAGCAACTCACCCCCCCCTCTTCAAACAACCCCCTCCCCCTTAAAAAAAACACTCTTTGGACAAAACTCCCAGCGTTCCCACCCTCAGGTCATCCTCCCCAACAGAGGATTCCTGAAGGAAGAGAGTGGGGGGGGGGTAGGAGGTGGGGGGGGTCAGTGGCCCATCACCTCCTTTCTATGCTCAAGAGACTCACCGACAACTGCCAGAGGGTTCTCCATGCTGGCATGAGGTGTGCCCCCCCCATGCAGTGAGGGGAGCAAGATCGTACACCCCCACGGGCAAAAGCCTTCCCTCCAAATAGCCCCTATTCACCCCGAGAAGAGGAGTGTGCGGGGAGGGGGGAGGGGGAGGGAAGGCTTTCTCCCACCACAATTATGCTCCTGCAGGGCGAGAGCCTATGTTTCCAGGCGAACAGCCTGTGTGGAACCCCAAAGAGCACCCCGGCTTCACCTGTGGGCCAAACGGCTACAAGCACCTTGAGCACATTCACCCCCTTCCTCCTGATGGGTGGCCTCAAAGACAGTCAGTTCAGTGGGCAGAAGTGCCCCGGACAGACCGCCCATCATCCCGAGGGTTGAAGGATGCCCGAGCGATCTTACGCAAGACCACGGTGGAGGCAACACGGCTCCCGGTTGAACATTCCAGGTGCTGCCCTGGCCAGGCTCCCCACCACCACCACCACCACCTCCTAAAGGAAACCTGCATTCCCACTGGAATCTGGGCATCACCCAGAAGCAGATCCTGCCACCAGAGCCACTGCCTCCTGCTGCCTCCCTTTGCAACCACCTCTTTCTCGCCTTCTTTCCTGCCACCTGTGTGCCAGGCACCTCGGACTGATTGGCATCCCAGGAGGAGGGGGGGAAATCGGGGCCTTGGGCGCCGGGCGGGAGAAGGAAGGGGTTCTATGTGCAAAACCCAGCCTGTGCGGAGAGACTGGGTGCCCGGTGAGGCACAGGAGTGCTGGCGGATGGGGTGTGGGTCTCACAATTGCTCAGCCGAGAGACCCCTAAAGCCCCAGGTGGGGGGGCAGCAGCAAGCAATGCCTGTCCCAAACTCAGCATAACAGCCTCCTCGGTCTGCTGCCTCAATTTTGCTCCACGATTCGGTCCCTTTCACCCATGAGGCGCAGTGGCACAGAACCCTGTGACCCGAGAGATAAAGGGGCGCACAACTCCCACCGGACACGAGCTGCTTTTCTGGCTTCCCAAGGCAGGTGCCACCATCAAACATGGAGTTGGGCCAAAAGGGGGGGGCAGAGCTGGGATTGGAGGAATCGGCAGCAAGCAAGCAAGCAAGCAAGCAAAGGGAGGTGGGAGGGGTCCCCTTTCTGCAGACGCTGAGGCACGACTGCTCCTGGAAGTGGGATCTCAGCCAGGCAGCAGAGGAAAGCCAGCCCGAGGAGCCTCAGGCCAGGAGGGCCCCTCCCTTCCTGGGACTCCCCCCAGCAAACGAAAGGCCAGAGCCCCAAAGAGAGGAATGGAAAACCACAGATGGGCTGAGGGGGGAACCCGGGATGTCCATGGCCTCCCTTGGAAGAAGCAGGAGGGTCCCGATTCAGGGAGAAGGGAAAACAAAGGGCCTCGTCTTGTGATGGCTTCCTCTGAGTGAGCAGGATGGTGGGCTGCGTTCAAGCTGATGCGGGCTGGAGAGAGAGAGAGAGAGAGAGGGAGAGCCAAAGCCCGGGTCTCCGAAGAGAGCGACCGGCCTGGGAACTCTGCCAGGGCACCTGAAAGGGTCCGCGTCTTCCTCGAAGGTGGGGCTGGGGCAGCCCCGGGGAGTCCCCGGATCCTTCGCGGGCCCAGCCGGAGAGGGATCCCCGCCCCAAGGGCTCAGCCCCGCCCCTGGTCCAAGGAGGAGGCGTCTGGGCTGAACCTCGGAGGCCAGGCCTGCCGTGGCTGGTGGGCCCCTTTTCTACAGAAGGGCCAAGACCTCGCCCTCTACAGTCATGGCCTCTGCCCCCCTACGCCCCACCCATGGCTCTCCCCACCGCCTTCCCATCACCACAGAAAGAGAAAGCCCCCCCCCAACCCCATTTGTGCACGTTCGTCTTCCTATATTGACCATTCTCTGCAAGCCGGAGGCCAACAGGAACCGGAGATTAGGCAAAGTGCCGAATGCCCCACGCAAAGGCCCTAGATAGATAATCCACAGCGGGGGTGGGGTCAGCGTGGGACAGCACACCTCACATGCATGAGGATGTGGGTGTTGCAGGACGTGCGCACGCACGCGCATTGACATACTACTGTGATATTTCTGCATGTGCACAGTAGTATTTCCAACGGCAGTGCTCAGTGTTCCATCGGGGGGGCATGCGTACGGAAGCAAGCCAGCCCCCTTCCTCCAGACAGTCAACGGCCTCCATTATCAATGTCATGCCCAGGCGTTGAGAGGTCCAGAGAAGCCAATGGGGACACATTCCCCCCCCCACGAGCTCCACGGGGTCCAACACCTTCCTCATCCTGTAAACATAAGCACGCCTGAAGCCCAACGAGAATGGATCACTCCTTCATCTCGCTCAAGAGCACCCGCAAGGCAGAGGGACGCACCTGCTCCCCCCAGACTCCCCCCACCGCCACCAATCCAGAATAGGATGCTAGAGACTGGCTGGAAACCGTCCTCTGTGGGATGGATCCGAGAAGAAGTTTTCCTGTCAAGGGCAGAACGGCGGCTTCCCTCCAGCGTGTTGGATCCTTGTCTTGCTATAAAGAAGCACGCACCGCTCCTGTCACCTGGTGGGCGGGGGGGGGGAGACGTCACATCGAGCAGGACTGCATCAGCTACCACTTACAAGTCCCCGTCCGGAAGAAATTCCGCCAGCCGAGGGTGCCACCCACAGTTTGCAATGGGCTGTCAGATTGGTCCACCTTCTTGCCACCCACCATGCCAGGAAATCTGCCGATGCCGGGTGGCAGAGGAAAAACGTGGCTACCATCACCTTTGCCAACTCAGAGAAGGCCGTCCGACACGCCACCTGATCCACTTGGAGCGCTGGAAAAGGCCGCGGCACACGAGCTGAAGCTACAAGGTTCCCCTCCTCCAGGCCACAGGAGGCCACGAGGGTTTCCCTGCTGGCGCCCCTTCTTGGTCCTTGAGATCAAGGAGAAGCCACTGGCTCCTCATGCGATGGAGAGACGAGGAAAGTCAGCTTGGGTTGTTGTGGGTTTTTCGGGCTCTTTGGCCGTGTTCTGAAGGTTGTTCTTCCTAATGTATCTTCGTCTTCAGAGGACAGCACTCTTTTCCCTTCCACTCCGTGCCCCCAGAGCACAGAGTGCTGTCCTCTGAAGATGCCCATGGCCACAGAGAGACGGGCGAAACGTTACCAAGAACAACCTTCAGAACAAAGAGCCCAAGAGCCCAAAAAACCCACAACAACCATTAGATCCCGGCCGTGAAAGGCTTCGCAAATACAAAGTTAGCTTTCCTAGAACTCACCAGTCAGCAGGGCCTGGTGGTCAGGCTGGCTGGGAGAGTTTGGGGAACATCCCCCTTGGCCTGTTTTAGAGATAGTCCCTCTTAGACCACCTCTTAGGAACTTTTGCAATTGTCTCCTTACCTTTGGGGGAAAAGAAAGGGAACCTGGTCTAAAGCCCTCCTCTCTCCAGCCCAGTCTCTTGAAAGCCATGTCCTTGACCAGGTTACCTTTCTGGGTACCTTTTCTTTCTTTCTTTCCCCACCCCCACCCGCCAGCAGAGAAGGGAAGTACCTTGGTGCCATGATAGAAGTCATCCACGCAGGTAGCATTCATGAAGGTCTGGTGGAAGTGGGTGCTGGTGTCAATGCCCCCCGGGATGACCAGCTTGCCCGTGGCATCAATGACCTTGGCTCCACCGGGGATCATGAGCTCACGGCCCACCTGCTGGATGATCCCATTCTCAATGTAGACGTCCGCTTCCAGGGTGCAGTCGTCATTCACCACCTTCCCCCCCTTGATCAGGATCCGCATCGTGGCCGCGTTGGCAAGCATGTCTCTGCAAAAGGACACAGGGGTCAGTGGGGTCTTGGAGATCTGCTCACTTGCTCTTTCATTCTTACTTTTACACACACACACACACACACAGAGAGAGAGAGAGAGAGAGAGAGAGAGAGAGAGAGAGAGAGAGAGAGAAAGAGAGGAGCTTCAAAGGCTTTTGGGGGCTCTATTGCAGGGGTGGCCAACGGCTCTTTCTGCTTGGAGGCCAGGCAGCCCACCTTGCTGAACCAGAGGCCAGACCTAAGAACTGAGCAAAAGGAGCCCCCCTGATTTAGGAACACCCCTCCCCCCCCTCGCAAAGGCCGCCCTGTGAAAACCTTCCGGGGCTCAGGGAACATCCAAGAGGGTCATAGTCCTGAGGTTGGTTTTGTGTGTGTGCATGTGTGCACATGCTTGGCACAATTTCAGTTTTCTGGAAACACCCCCCCCCCAAAGGGAGATTGTCATTTGGACCCCTGACTTTTGAGTCCTGCCTTCTTCTGGGGCCAGAGAAAAGGAGCCCCTTCTGTCTTCAGGTGAAAGCAGCCCCCCCGTGGACTTAGAAATGGGGGAGCTGGTCCCCACTCCGCTCCCCTGAGCTTTCTCCTCTGTTCTTTCCAGACCCCTTAACCATCTTGGTCATCCTCCTCTGGGCACATTTCACCTTCTCAATATCCTTCTTAAATGGTGGTGCCCAGAACCAATTCCAGATGAGGCCTGAACCAAGCACAGGACAGCAGTACCAGCCGCTTCCTTCAGTTTGGACCCTGCACTGCTGTTCAAGCCGCCCCACACAGCAGCGGCGATTTGGGTAAACGCAAACACTGCCCCCCCCCTCAATTTCTTTCTGCTATGTCGCACCGTTCACTCTGGTTTATCCTGCAGTTTACTGAAACACCAAGCCTAGGCACTACCGCTGGGGCAGCCATCTCCCATCCTGCATTCGTACATCTCGTTCTTCCCCACAAAGTGCAGGACTTTGATTATCTTTTCCTTCTTGAAACTCATGTTGCTTCCTCTGGCCCATTCCCCCCCCCCCGGCCTGCCCCCCCCATCCGTCAAGGCCCTCTTGAGTTCTGAGTCTGTCTTCTGAAGTGTCCAGCTACCCCTCCACGTTTGGGTGTCATTTGCATAAGGGGGGAGCACCCCCTCCACCCCCTCCTCCAAGTCATTTAGTATAAAAATGTCGAAGAACACAAAGCCTAAGGCTTTTGCCAGGATCCCCTCACCTGTCTCTCCCGGATGACCTCCAGGAATTGTTGGGGAGCAGTTTTGGGGGCACAGACTCTCAACCGGGTGGTTAAATCTATCGGACAAGACCATTGTCTAGCCAGCCCAAATATCACCAGCTTGGCCACAAGCATATTCCGGGGGACCTTGGCAAATGCCTTCCTGAAATCAAGGCACATCCCCCTTATCCACTGAGCTTGTGATGCAATAAAAAAAGAGAGAGAGAGAAGATCAGTCTGACATGACCTGCTTTTGAGACACTGATGCTCCGTCTTAGGAATCGCAAGGCACTCTTTTCCAGTGCAATTCTCCCCATATGCGTAAACAGATGAACAAGGACACACAAAGCAACACTCTGGAAGCTGAGCTCGACACTAGTTGAGGGGCCACGTGGAGGCTCTGCCTGCCACTGCGCCTCTGGGCCAAAGCTCGGCCTCGGGTGCAAGCCCCCAGGGTCGCTTTCTCCAGCTCCATTTGCAGCATTCAGAGTGTCCCTTGGGTGGCGGCGCGGCCACCATGCCATGAGCAAAAACGAGCCCCGCAGCCTTACTCTGGACCCTTCGGAAAGGCAACCTCTGCACAAATCCCAAGAAGGCTCCAGAGGTCGGATCCAGCTTTTTTTTGGGGGGGGGGGCTCGGCCGGAGGACCCGTGCTTGAGGAAAGTGGCTGGAGGAAGCCTTGTGCTGTGAAGAGTGTGAGCAACCCCCCCCCCCAAGAGTTATGTGGGCCTAAAATTGGGCCCCCAGCCAGACAAGGAGGGGGTCCCTTCCCAGACAGGAGGAGGAGCGTGTCAATAGAACACCAGGAGTCTCCCCTCCCGTTTTTTTAATAAGAGCAAACTGAAGACCTAGTTCTAGTTGAGCCTATGAGACAAGATGGAGCAAAGTTTTGACTTGGTAGAAGAGCAGCTTGCAAAGATTCCTGAGCGGGGGGGGGGGAGAGACGGGAGACTGGCCTTCCCCTTCCCTTCAGAATAAAGGACTGCATGACAGATACCAGAATACCAGAACCAGGGGACATCCATTCCAGCTGAGTGCTGGGAGAGTGAGAACAGACAAAAGAAAATATTGCTTTCCCCAGCATGTTGTTAGTCTGTGGAACTCCTTGCCACCAGGAAGGTATGTCCAAATGCCAGATGCAGGGGAAGGGTTATCAGGAGACAGGGATCTCGTCTTCTCACAGAGGCATCTGGTGGGGCCACGGTGAGATCCAGGAAGCTGGACTAAGAGGGGCCCCTCGGCCTGATCCAGGAAGGTTCTTCTTAGGTTCCTCTGGCCACAAAGTGAGGCTGGGGGCTGGGAGCAGGAGTGGGAGAAGCCCATTGCTCTCCGGTTCTCCTGGCAGGCTTCCCTTTGGCAACGGGCTGGTGAAGAGGAGACCGGACACAGGCGGCCTTTGCTCCCAGTCCCCATCACAGCTGTTCTGAAGATCATCATCCCAGCAAACATAGCCACCCCTCCCTTCTCTGTTTTTAGGAAATAAAAATAAAAACTGCCTTTTATTAATCTTCAACCATTGTCCTGATGTTCAAATATTTTTTAATTCTATTTAAATGCAGATTTAGCTACTACTGACAGGGTTTTTTTATTGCATTTAGTGTATATTGTAATTTTTTCACTGTTTGATTGTAATGACGATGTGTGTTATGAACTGCCCAGATAATGTCTGCAATGGGATGGTATAGAAGTTGAAATATTAAATAAATGCAATGAATGAAAATGCAAGGAAGGCCTCAGCAGCTGTGCTATGATGGAGACCCATGAAACCCCACGGGCACCTGGGCCAACCCAGCCGGTCCTGCCTCCGGTTCTGGAGGGTCGCCCTCCTCCACCGGGCCCATGGCTATGCAGACAATTCATCAGGCCTGGGATCAGAAGGGGGTCCCCGCCACGTCTAAGAAACACACCAAGGACATAAGAGGCCCTGGTGCAGCTCAAAATATGAGAGGCTGAAAACCAAGGGGACACTGTGATTTCCCCCCCCCCCGCCGCCCCGCTGCCAGTATCCACCACTGTGGTTCTTAGCATCTCTCTGGTGGGAAGGAGAGGCCTTAGAGGCTACCCTCCCTCTGCCCCACGTCTGCCTCTCCGCAGGTGACTGGGAGACACCCTCAGAGGGAGGAAGGACCATCCCGTTTAGAGCACTGTGTGCATAACAATTTAACCCCTTTTGCCAGGCCCCCAGTAAATGCTAAGCAGAACAGACTGGGCACACCATCTGCTCCATGACTGGCCAAGTGCTGGGAAGGGGCCGGTGAAGGGCCAAGATGCTGAAACATAATCCAGGCAAGAGGGGGATCCTGCCGCTAGGAAGACTGTGGGACCAGTCGGAGGAAGGGAATCTACCTGGCCTCGATGGGGCTACACTTCTCCCCCCCCCCGAAGGACTCACGGGAGAACTCACGGACCTGGCACTCTCTATGGAGGTCAAATATCGACTGTGGCCAAGAGTGCCTTTTATCTCCTTCGGCTGACTGCCCAGTGGTCCCAATATCCCAATAAGAAATGCCTGGTAACAGTAGTTCACACATTGGTAATCTCAAAAATAGACTGCTGCAATGCTCTCTTTGCCGGGCTGCCCTTGGAAACAGTACAGGGACCTCCGCAGGTCCAAAATGCGACTGCCAGACGGAGGACTGAGGCGAGTACATTTGATACACGTATGTTCCCGGGCTTGGCGCATCTTCATTGCCCCCCCCCCACTGAGTTTCCACGCTCAGTTCAAGGTGCTGGTTTATAAAGTCTTTTATGGTTTAGGAAAATCAGAAAATCTTTCTCTCAGAAAACAGCTACCCATTTCACACACTCCTCTCAAGAAGCCACACTAAAAGGCAGCAACAAGGAACCGGACCTTCTTGGTGGTGCCCCCCCCCCCCAGTCTGTGCAACAAGCTCCAAAACGGGATGTCCCTCCTGACATTCAGGAAATGAGTGGAGACCCAACTACACAAAACTGCCTTCAGGAACTTATTCCCAGATGCTGTAAATATTGATGTGTACATGTGTTTTTTTTTTTTCTTCTGCTTGCTTTTTAACGGGTGGGGGTATGAATTTTAGATACAACCGTGATATTGGTTGTATTGTTATATGAGGTTGCGTGGGGTTTAGAGTTTTTAATTTGTAAACGGCCTAGAGCATCGTGACCGCTAGGCTGGTTATACAAATCAGTCTTAAAAATATATATTTTTTAAAAAAACAGAATTGCCCCCAAGAGCACCCCTTCCGTCGGCAGCCCTTCCCTTGCCTTCTGCCCCTCAGCTCACATCGCTGTTTTCCCACCACGCTCCGTCTCACATCACCTCCCTTGCCCCACACCCAGGCATTTTTTCACTGTTTCGAACCCCGAACCCATGGCCCCACAGGGGGCCCTGAGTGGGGCCAGGGAGTGTAAAGGCCGGCCATTGTTTGGCCGAAGAAAGAGAAAGCGCACCCCGAGGGTGACAGGCCCCACGGTACAGAAAGGCCTTTGTCTCGGGGCTGAGTGTATGTGTGCACGCACACAGCCACCGTCTTTGTCCTGTCTCTGTTGTTCCAGCTCCAGCCCCCCCCCCGAGGTTTCCACCGACAGCCCCTCCTTCCCTCCCTCCCTCCCTCCCTGCCCCCTCCCGCCAGGACAGATGCCCCCCCCCCAAGGCAATGGGCACTCGGCTTCTGCCCACCACGCCGTGGCTCGGTTCCTGTGCCAGCCGGCCGTTCTTTGAGTCTGGGTGAAGACAGAAAGCCCCTCGCGTCTCGGGAGGGGCCCGATATCGAGGACGGTGCCCGACACTCTGTGTCCAAAGGAAACAAGCAGGCCCCCAGCTCCACGTGGGCACAGTCCTGGGGGGGACGGGGGGCACCGTACAGGTGAGCGGTCCCTCCCTCCCTCCTCCCTCCCCATCTTCCCGACATGGAAAGGGGCAGGGAGGACCAGAAGAGAGCATAGGGATCCTCCCCCCCCCCGCTTCCAAGGGAGGGGAAATGTGTCTTGATGAGGGAGGGGGGCAAGGGCTTCTCTCCCCGGGGTCGGCCTCTGGTCACCCGGATCAGAGCCACTGCTCTCAGAACGACAGGCTGATAAATCCGGGATAAAGACAGCGGTTCCTTTCTGTGCTTGTGGCTGCCGCTAACGTGGCGGCACGACCCCCGTGGACACAGAGCTGTGCATCGCCTTCCTCCGAGGAGGCACAGCAGCCCCGATTGCCCCCACAGCACGGACCTCTGTGTGACTCTGAAGCCTTCTACTCAAGGGAGACGGCTCCTCTGTGGCAGAAGAGACCCCCCACCCCGCCCGCTCAATATGGGGGTCCAAGACATCTGTATCCCACTCCTATCAGCCACGGATGACCCCCAGGAAATTGGGCAGAATTGGGGCCGAAGAAGCCCCATTTCCTGGCAAGGGGCGAGCATTTGCCGGCAGCGAGGGAGAATGGGTGCTTCTCCCGGCCGGCCGGGCGCAAGTGGTGGCGGGGCGATGCCTTGGCGGCTTCCCAACGGGCAGCCATCCCGGCTCCCTTTTGTGCCGCTCCTCCTCGCACCCGGCTCCCCAAGCCCCAGGCAGCGCTTCCCAGGAAAGCAGGGCAGGGAGGGAAGGCAGGTCCCCTCCTCGTGACAGGAGCGGTTGATGAAAGCCTCCGAAGCACAAAGGGATGCCGAGCAGATTCCAAGCGATGACATCTTGGTGGAGTTGTCAATTTTTACACCGCTCTGCGTTTTGAAGTCCTCGCAAGGAGTGGTGACAGGCTGCCGAAGACAAGCGCCATCAGAGACACTGGCAAGGAGCCGCGCAGGCAACGGGATCGCTCAGTGGCCTCGTTTCTGGAGCCCTACATTTCCAAAATAAACAGCTGCAGGGTGCGGTGGCCCCTTTTAGGATGTCACCTCTGGAATGGAACGGGGGGGGCAGCAGGCGTGATTAGGGGCACGGCTTCAAAGCCCCCCCCCCGCCCCAGGGCCTTTGGCACAGCCTGCTGGTGCAATGGCTGTGGTGCCCCACGGAAGGGGTCAGGCCTTGCTTGAGAGGAGGGGGCCTGGCGGGATGCAGGCAGCCCATCCTGGAAGCCAAGGCCCGTCAGGCAGCCACAATGTTCCCACCGGGGATGCTGGCCGGCTGCCCCCGTACCCTGGCCGTGTTCTCCTTTGGCCCCTCCGCATTGCCCCCACCAAACACATTTCGACCCCACCAGACCCCCTTCATGCACATCAGCCAGGCCAGAGGTCCACCGACGACAGCAAAGCCGATCGCCCGAGGTCCTCAAGGCCTCTCCGCCCTCCAAGAGGAGGGGGATTGACCGCCTCTTGCTGCAGGTCCTTCTCTCTCTGTCTGTCTGTCAGTCAGTCTGTGGCACCCAGGCTATTGAAAGAGCAGCCTTGCATCTTACCCAGCCCCACAGGAACACCTGGGTCCCTGGTGCCCCCTTTGCTCCCACGTACTCTCAAGCCAGCTCACCACCCGCCTGTCCCACTGCAGGAAGAAAGAGCCACGGAGCCACTCGGCGCACCGAGGGCAGGAGAGAGCTGAATGCGCTGAGAGAGAAGGCTCCGAGCCATGGCTTTGGACCCTGATGGGTAACAAAGCACTTCTGATGAGGCAGCCATGGCCGATTAAAGGAAACCGAGAGGACCCCTTTCTCTAGGCAGATAACGCTGTTGCAGGAAGGCCGGTCAGGCGCTGTGTTACTGTGCCCACCCCAGGTCACCCTCTGCCTCCACCTATCAGAAATCTCACCCACCTGTGTGTCACTCATCTGTCTAGTCCATCTAGACGGCCCACCTTCCTGCCCGCCCGCCTGCCCGGCATCATGCCACTCTTGAATCTTGGATGGGGCCCGCTCCATTCCCCACCACCCCCGGGGCTTCGGAGGAACCGACCCCGTCTCCCTCCGGCTAAGGCAGCTGAACAGAGGAACAACGGAGGTCAAGGCTCCTTGGAGGGGCCACGCCAGCCACCAGCCACCAGGGAACCGACACCCGTCAGAGTGAGGAGGGGCTGCCTTGGCCAAGCAAGGGGTAGGAATGGCTTGCCCGCTGCCCTGGGCTCCTTCCAGCCAGACCAGGATCGCCCACCATCACCGTTGCTGGGAGGGGAAAGAGGCCTTTCCCACCCCTGATCTTTCCGACAAGCCATGGCAGAGAGCGAACCCAGGGCCCTCTGCCTGCAAAGCCCTGCCTCCCATGGCCCCCGACGGGAAAGGGAGCAGAAAGGGGAAAGCAAAAGGGATCCCAGGACTGGAGCACCTTCGCCACGAGGGGAGGGGAGGGGAGGTGGCAACACGCCCGGCTGCTGGAACACAAGGACGCCCCGGGCCACAGGGTGGGACTGCAGAAAACCGTGCACAAAGCAAGGGAAGCAGATTGGCTCAGAGACGCGGAAGGGACAGGATGTGTCACCATCCAGTCTGAGACACACACACACACACACACACACACACACACACACACACACACACTGTTGAAGCAGCAGGGGAACCGCAGCTAACGCCTCCCTCCGATAGGCAGACCTCCAACCTTTCCAAAAAGCACCCCGGAAAGGGACACACATACACCCCGCGCTTTCCAAGGCCACCCCTTCTGTTGCTGAGTCTGCTCTGACTGTCACAAAGGTCTTCCTCTTGAGCTCTCCGTGATCCTCCTCTGGAGCCAGCCACCTGGGTCTCATCCTTTGAAGACTAATTTAGAAAGGAGCTGGGCACCAAGCCTCCAGGCACCAGGTGTGTCTCCCATCATCTGGGAACCCAAAGGGTCCCCCCTCTTGACGAGGACTGGGGAGGAGATCCCGGACAGGCCGACAGGACCACCTCTTCATGCCGCCCTTCCCCTTCGTCTCAGGACTGCCACATCAGCCGCCGTCTCCAGTCCGAGAAATCTATTGCATCCTGCGGTGAAGTCCGCATCCCAAGGGCTTCGCTTATTCGTTTTTTTAAACGGCTTCTTTTAAAGTCCACGATTCCACCACCCCCCAAACCAGGCCCAAGAACATATCACATCACAAACAGTGTCCCCCGTCCTCAAGGAGCTCCTTGCTCAGGATCCACAGCCACCTTCCCACCTGTCCATCCGCCCAATGGCAACCTCTGGCCGGACCGTCCACCCGCCGGCTCCCGGGGCATTTTAACTGCCTTTTGTGGGCCGCCTCCTTGCTGAGAATCAATCCTGCAAACACACACCCTGGTTCAAAGTCAGTGAATGGATAAACGACCAAGAAAAGCAGGTGCCCGGGAGGCCCTTTTGTGGGCGGCCGGGGGGGGGGGGAAGGGGTGTCCGCCAGAATCTTTCTCCTTTAGAGAAGGGCAAGGGAGCCAAGTGTGCGCCCCCCCCCCGTCCCCGCTCTGCCCAGGGAACCGCGGGCGAGGGGGGAGGGGCTGAGCAGGAGTCAAGGCGCCCTTTGTCTCCGGTGCTGACAAAAACGCACCTCTCTTTTCAGAAGACTCAGCAAAGGAAAAGCTGAATAAATTAGATGAGCTCATTTATGGGTCCGCGATCTTCTCACGAGCCTTCAGCTGAGAGGCAGGATAGAGACCGTTCAATCAAGAAACCAGAATTTCCTGAGACTTATATTCCAAATTGCAAAAGGAGCAATGGCTGACACTTCCCTCCACAGGGTTTGGAGGCTGCAGGTGGCCCTGAACTCCTCTTCATAGTCCAGAATCTGGGGGTGGGGGGCGGAAAAGACCCTCAGGTAAAAAGCATCATCCCACTCACCTCTGTCCCACAGTACTGGCTTGTCTAAAGGCCCAGATTCTTCCAGCATTCCATTATTGTATTCACGAAGGCTTTCACGGCCAGGATCCGATGGTTGTTGTGGGTTTTTCGGGCTCTTTGGCCGTGTTCTGAAGGTTGTTCTTCCTAATGTTTCGCCAGTCTCTGTGGCCATGGGCATCTTCAGAGGACAGGAGTCGGAACTCTGTGTCTGTGTTCTGGTGTAGTGTGTGGGATAATTGAGTATTTGTAGCTGTGGGATCAGCTTTTTGTCCTTTTCAGGAGATTGGGTGATTAGGGTGATCAGGGTGTTTTTTGTTATAGGTGTATTGTCCTGATAAGGGGGGAGATGATCTGTCACTGTGATTGGTGGGTGTTGTTAGCTAGTCTTTTGTGTGCAGTGATTGCCAGTCCTTGTGGCTGGGTAGAGTTCATTGACATTTTCGCACACTACACTAGAAGGCAGACAGAGTTCTAACTCCTCTCCTCCTGGCCACAGAGACTGGTGAAACCTCAGGAAGAAAAACCTCCAGAACACGGCCAAACAGCCCAAAAAACCTACAACAACCATTCCATTATTCTTCTCCCTCAGAGATGCTGCCCTAACCCTTCCCTTTTGCTCTCACTCACAGGCAAATGTTAAGAATATCCTCCCTCTCTCTCTGTCACTCACGCATGTGAGAGAGAAAGAGCGTTCTGCTTTATTTTTTTCATGAGGACTGAATTAAATGGTTTATGGTTCATTACAATTTTTTAATTTCCTGCTGTGCAGGACACTTTTGGGCCAGCTTCCAAACAACACAAAATACAAGCAGCATCAGAGACCACAGACCGTATGGAAACGTCTGCACAGGCCCCGCCAGGGTGGCAGGTGGGACCAACTCTTGGGAAGAGGAGGGAGGGGTGCGTGGAGGTCAAGCAGAGCCTCTCCTGAGGCAGCCTCCGGTCGCACAGGGCATGTCGGAACCGTCCAAACAATCACACACACCCCACAACCATGTGCGGTCCAGCTCACGGCGACCCTCCCAGGGCTTTCCAGAGGCACCGTGGGGGGGGATGCAAACGCCCAGCCTTGGGGTTTTGTCCCCGTCCCCTGCTGAGAGGTAGACTACTTCTAGACACAGAAGTTCCACTTAGCTGCCACCGAGCCTAACACCCTTCTTTACAGCCACCCGGTGCCCACACCTGGCGTGAAGGGAAGTGGGCTTTAACCGTTTCCTCCCTTGCTGTCCGAGCACCACACATCCGCGCTGCCCCTGAGGAGATGAGTTTCGATCCAGGAAGGTGCAGTCCTGAAACAAATCTCAGGCCTGAAGATGCCCCAGGCGTCTTCCCCCTTTTCCAGACTTCCAATTTCCCTAACATTTTGCCAGCATGTGGAAAGAGAGCTCTATGGAGCCATCATCCTCCATTCATCATTACAAATTTGCCTGCACTGCGAAAGCAAAGTGTTCCAGAGCAGGAGGTGGGGGACCTGGCGGCAGGTCCGCACTCTGCCAGCTTCCTCCCAGGGATTTCCCCTGTGTGCCGGGGCGACAGGATTGGGCCTGTACGAGCATAGCTTACGCGGGGGGTCCTCGTGCAGGAGAGGCCTGGCCTCTCTGAGAAACAACAACCCTCAGACCAGACGCGCAACGGACGCTCCTGGTTGTGCTGTCACGGGCCGCAGAGAACCCGCGCTTGGGGACCTGCCCCCCCGGCCCTCCCCGCGACAGAACCTTGCCAGGCCAACCCAGCTCAAGGGGAGGTTTGCCTGCCGCAACCCTAAAGGTGCCACTGCACACTCCAATCCGGGAGGGAGGTCTACACCGGGACCCCCTGCCCCAGATTCTGTGCGTAGGGAGGAGCCCCCCAGGAAGCAGAACATGGGAGAGCGGACACCACCTCCTCAACCCGAAAGGGCTCACAGGACGGGCACCTGGCGAGAGTTTAATATGTCCACCCCCCCTCCTTCCTTTGTCCATCCCAGAGTCTCTCTCTGTCTGTCTCCTCCCCTCCAGACCCCCTGCCCCCTTGCCAACTTCCAGCGTAAGCCAATTTGTCTCTCTCTGACTTCACATCCATCACAGATCTCTTCAACCATCTTCTTGTGGTGGGCGTTACAAAATCATGTGCCGATAAGAGAGATGGAAAAGGTTTTACAGGAACCGGGGAGAAAAGGGGAGGCCAACCGGGCCAGGGTTAACGGAGACACACACACACTTTTCCCTTCCCAGCAGATCAAGGGTCTAGAGCCGTCTTTCCACACCTCCACGTGGGCCAGCTCCCTCTTTTCATCCCAGGAGGACGGGTGCCGCGAGGGGAATGCCTTCCGCTGGGTGTGTGTGTGTGTGTGTGGGGAGCCCTTCCACATGCTCCCAGGGCACCCTGGACAGCCGATCAGGTAGGTGCCCAAGCAGCGCAGGATCATGGCTGTCTCAAACGCCAGTGTCAGCAATGCCGGTTTGGGCCTCACATGGACCCTTAAAGACACATCGTGGGGGGGGGGGGCGCACAGAACTGATCAGACCAGAAGGTTTTGCCAGACGAACCCTCAGGCCAAATCCATCCGCGCCAGGCAGCCTCTGCCAGAGCAGCAGGGAGCCGCCCCTGACTCTGATCCGTGAAGCCACCTCAGGTCGCCTCTGGAAAACAATCCCGGGTTGACCCCCTTCAGAACCACCTGCCTTTCCACAGCAACAACCTCCCCCTTCCCCCCCCCCCACGCGCGGGAGAGACAGCCGCCTTCTGGCCCATCACAGGCCTGGGGCTCCCTTCCTTTTCAAACCTGCCGGAGCGCAAGCCGTTTCACACCTTCTCTCCAGGTGAGGGGCCCAGATAGAGGGGGCTCAGATAGAGGGGCATGTGGTGTGAACAGGGGTTGGCACCTTCCCCCTCACACCACCTCTTAGCCATCTTTTAGGCTGCAGATCATAAACGGTCAGCGCTAGAAGCATCCCACAAACCCTTGCGCAGACAGTTTGGCACATCTACGAAGCAGAAACCCTTCTCTCTCTCTTTGCCACATTACCCCCCCCCCGGCCGTCCTTTCTGCAGCCCCATTCCACCACAAACCCCCGCGGGCCCTCCACTACCTCCTACCAGCCGTGTGGTAACAAGAACCACCCCCACCCCACCCCCACCCCCACCATGGTTACAGAATCACAGGATCATGAAGTTGGAGAGGGCCTAGAAGGCCATCACGTCCAACTTCCTGCTCCATGGCCATGTGGCCAGCATGACTAGACAGGGAACACCATTACTTTCCCAGCGAGGTGGTACCGATTCATCTACTCACATGTGCAGGCTTTTGAGCTGCTAGGTTGGTAGGAGCTGGGACAAGCAACAGGAGCTCACCTCGTTTTGAGGATTCGAGCTGCCAACCTTTCCATCGACAGCCCAGTGGCTCAGCAGTTTAACCCGCAGTGCCACCCACGTCCCCTCTGACCACTGCAGGAATACAGATCGAAGGATATCTGCCAGGTGGTTGTCTATGCTTCTCTTGAAGCCCTCCAGAATTGGAGTGCTCACCGCCTGTCGAGGACACGGGTTCCATCGTCGTACTGCTCCGTTAGGAAGTTTTTCCTGATATTCAACTGAAACCCGGCTTCCTACAGCTTGAGCCCATGGTTGCCTGTCCTGCACTCGGGGACGATCGAGAACAGGTCCTGCTCCTCCTCTGCAGAGACAGCCTTTCAAGTACTTGGAAAGTGCTATCATATTCTCTCCCTTCAGTCTTCTTTTCTCAAGGCTAAACATGCCAGCTCAGCTCTCCATGAAGTGGAAGGGCTAGCTGACGTCGGCTAGGAGGACAAACCAAAATTGTTTTTATCCAATATAATTCAAGAGTGGCCGCTGAGGCACACGTGGGGATCTGGATTGCTCTGTGGCCAGGACTGCCTGAAGCAGAAAAGCAAATCTACCCCAAATCCTCAGCCCCACTGCCAGGCCAAGGTGCACATTTATATCCAAAGGTCACGCCTCCTTTTGGCACATGCAGCAGGAAGCCTTACCAGCACTTCACTGTCCCTCACAGGCAGTAAAAATGCAATCAGAAATGAAGCGCCAAGCAACCTGCTGGGACACCCCAAATCCGGCACCCATCGCAGCTGCCTCCTTCGGCTGGCCTGAAGTGTGGCAAAGCAAGAAGCAACACTTTAGGAGAAGCAGGCCTGCCCACAGCAAAAGCCCCGCTCGCGCGCTCGCTCGCTCGCTCGGCCTCCATGGGAATTCCCAACATCACCTCTGCAAGGTGAGCCTTTTCTCATGGGTTAAAAAGGAAGGCAGAGACCCAGACAGGGAGCCTGCAAAGGCCACTCCCATTGGTCTCCACTGCCTCCAGAAATGTGTTTGTTTACTTATTTTCAATATTTTCACCCTGCCTTTCTCCTTAAAAAGGACCCCCAAGGAGGCATGCATCGTTAAAAAGACAACAGTAAAAGCTGGAGACAGTAAATTATTCAACGGTTTCAAAAGAATGAAGTGAACATTATAATAAAAAGGCTTGACAAAAGCATTACTAATACAGTTTTAAAAGCAACAAAATTACAAACTATCCTGTTTTTAAACCCTGCTTGGTCACTAAGGGAACCCCTGCCTGAAGTGAAAGGTCTTGGCCCCGTGTGCAGAAGGGCAGCAAAGAGGGAGCAGGGAGGGCCCCCTCCCCACGTGCCACGCCATTCCCCGCCCCACCAGCCGTCCCAAGGAGGCTGAGCCTCCCCTCCTGCAACAGCACTGTGTGCCCCCCCACCCCCACTTGCTTTCTTGGCCGTTCTGGGCACCCGGCCAGCCCGAGCCATGCGGTAGCAGGCCGACCCGGCCTGACCCCCCCCCCATCCGCCCCACATACTGCCAGGCTGCCACTCCTTGTCCTCCACTTGCCATCCCTGGTGGGATGGTTGAAATCGTCTTGCGTTGCTCTTGAGGTGTTTCTCTCAATGCTACCTGCCCACCCATGGGTCTCACACAGATGTGTCCCAGAAAGGGGTCTCCAGGGGGCTTACAACGAAACCAAATGATGGTACAGTGCGCAACACAATGAAAACAACCTGAAACCCCTTCAGCAAAAAGACCTTCTCAACCGCTCAACTGAACGAAAGCGCCTGAGGTATCAGGCAGGCTAGAAAGAGTCCAGGGGGAAGGGGTGGGTTTGAGCCCCCAGTCCAGCCAGCTGCCAACCCTTGAGGGAGATTCCCTCAGCCCCCTCTCCCTGGGAGCCAGGGAGAGGAAAACAGCCCCCCCTCCCGGTGGCAGGACCTGGGTTAAGGATTTGGGTGGTCTCGGCTCTCTGCTCAAGCAACCTGGCAAGGCTCCACACCCTCACTTCAGCCTTTTCTGCTGCTGCCTCTGCCAGTCTCCCCCCCCCCCCGCCATGCCTGGACCTGTCGAGAGGCTTGACAGCGAGGGGGGGGGAAAGGGCTCCCACACAGAGCAGCCCATTGATGGCCAAGCTGCCCTTGCCTGCTGCCCCAGAGCTAGCCTGAAGGGCTTCGGGGTCCGTTTGCCTCCCGCAGGCAGGCCTGTCCTGACCCCCCCCTCCAACCAGGCAGCAGGTAGGCTGGAGGGCCAGAATAGCCTTCCCTTCCCACAGGTTGGGGGGAGAGGGAGCAGGGAAGAGACATTGCCTCTGCTCCCTCTCAACACAGGGAGGACCTCTGCTCTCTGCCTGTAAGGAGCAAAGAGCACCTGGAGGAGGAGGAGGAGAGGGCATGATGGGGGGGCTGACCCTGGGCAGCCTGGGCTCCAGAACCCTGGCTCAGCCAGAAGCTCTTCCGGCGCCCCAAGAGGGGAAGGCTTCGCTGCTCGTGCTCGGGGTTCAGCGGCAAGGCCAAAGAGCCACAGGCCAGCCACCGAGGAGGGGAGGGCCTGAAGGAGGCAGAGATTTGGGGGTCAGGGGAGGGATAATCTGCCCAGAGAGCCTTCCCCAACCTTTAGGGCAAGGCAGGACCCAGCGGAGCAGAGCAGAGCAGAGCCATCGTGATTTAGGCTGGGGTGACCGGAGGGCCTGGCGTGCTCTGGTTCTTGGGGGGTCACAAAGAGTCGGACGCGACTAAACGAGGAAACAACAACAACGACCGGAGCCAAGTATTTCCTGCCCCTTACTCTGGAACAAATCGTGGTCCCCAAACATCTTTGGTTCAATGAAACCACAAATGGTTCAGAAAAGGTATTCACATGCGCCTCCTCCTCGTGCCCACCTCAAAATAAATAAATAAATGAAAAAGCCACCGCTCTGCCCAACCCCCCCAACCCCACCCCACCCCCAGAGAAACTCCCAAAGGATCCAGCTGGGTGATGGGCAGGCAGGCAGCGCTTCAGCCCCAGGACCACTCATGGGCCTTACTTCTGAGTAATTCTACAGCCTGCCTCTCAGGCAAGGGTGTATGGCCAGAATAAATGTCAGCCACTGAGAATCCCAGGGAGGTCCCACGGGGTCCTCCCTGGCTCTCCTCCATTTGGCTCTCTCCCTTTGCCCCCCTTCCCTGGCCACCGAGGAGATGCTCCACAACCACAGCCCCCAGAATACGCGCGCGCGCGCGCGCACACACACACACAGACACACACACAGACACACACACACACACAGAGAGAGCCTTGAGGACCCTAATGAGGAGGAAAGTTGGGAACAAATGGAAATAAGGAGGTGAAAAGAGGCAGGCGCGCTGGCAGGGGTGTGTGTGTGTCTGTCTGTCTGTCGGGTTAGGGCGGGCTGGGAAAGACGCCTTCCGAGCGCAACCGAGGCCGGCCGGCCTGCCTGCCCAGGCGGGGCCTCCAGATGGGCCGGCGGGCGGGGAGGGCTGCGGGGGGGGGAGAGAGAGCTCAGCCAAGAGGAGGGCGAGGGCGGCGGGGGGGGCCCTGCTGAGCCAAGCGAACCCCCTTTCCCCGAGGGGGGGCGGCAACGGAGGAGGGAGGGAGGAGACACTCGCCTCCCCCTCGGGCGAAGGGACCGATCCGGGACCTCGCGGCGGTTCTCCGGCCAAGCGGGACCCGGGCAGCGCGAAGCCTTCCGCCCAGCTGCTGCGGCCACACGGCCCCGCCGCGGCCGGGACGCCTGCGGGCGCCCGAGGAGATGCCCGCGAAGACCGAGACCTCCCTCCCGGCCTTGGGCCACGCGCCGAAGAGGAGCGGGAGATGATGATGATGATGATGATGATGGCGTCGGCGGCAGAGGGGCCCCGGCCCAGCCCAGCCCAGCCGCCCCTCCCGCCCGCCCCGGGCAGGCCATTGTCCGCCCCAGGGGCCGGCCAGCCAGCCAGCCAGCCAGCCGGTCGCCTGGCTGGGGAGCCGGAACCCGCCCGCGCCGTCGCCTCCCCCGGGAAAAGGCAGCGGCCAGCACGGAGGACAAAGGCGGCCCCCACCCCGCCCTTCCCGCCGCGGGCGCACAAAGGCCGCCCGAGCAGCATCCCGGCCAAGCAGCAGCAGCAGCAGCAGGAGGAGCGGGCGAGGGAGCGGGGGGCCGAGACCACCAGCGCCCCAGAGCATCCCGGGGGGGCTGGACGGCCGCCTGTCTGCATGGAGGGACGGTGGGCGGTTGCTCCCGAACAACGCCGCCGCCGCCGCCGCCGCCTCCCCCCCCCCCGTCTAGGCTGCGGAGGCGTCGGGGGACCCGGAGCCACCCCCCTCCCGGCAGGCAGACAAAGCGGGGACACGCCCAGGCGGGCGGCCCCCTCCTCCACCGGGCCGGGGCGGGGCCGGGGGGGCGCCCCCCGTTGGGACACCGGCGCCGGGAGGGGGAGAGAAACGAGGAAGGAGGGAAGGAGGGAGGGTGGGAGCGCCCTCTCCTCCTCTCGGGGCCACGAGGCACCGCCACGGGCGGGGGGCGCACGGGTTCCCCCCATGGCTGAACGGCTGAGCCCCCCTTCCTTGGGGGGACCGGCGCAGCCCCCCTTCCCCACCCCCACCCCGCCTCAGCCCCCACCCCCGCTCGCTCACCCGCGCTCCGTGTGGCCCCTCCGCCCGCCCGCCGGTCTGCCTCTCCTCCTCCTCGCCGCCGCCGCCGCCGCCGCCCGCGTCCACCTGCTTCCCTCCGAGCAGGGCGGGGGGGGGAGGCGGGGAAAGGGGCTCCGGCGCTCTCCACCTGCTCGGCCAATCGCGGGTCTCGCTGGGCCTCGGGGGGGCGGGGCCTCCGGGCAGGAGAGAACTACGCCTCCCGGTCGGCTTCGCGCCCGCCAAAGGGGCGTGGCTCGGGGGGAGGGCGCGGCCCCCTCCCGCCTCCCCACGGGGGCTGGGGTTGCCAAGGCGACCGAGGGAGGCAGCGTGGGGGGGAGGGCCCGGGGTCCTTGCGCTGGGGCGCCCCCCCTCCCGCCACAGACAGACCAGGGAGGGCCGCAAGAAGGCTCCCCCCCCCATGGTGGGGCGCAAGGGCAACCCCCCCCTCATCGCCCCGTCTGAGCCGAAGAGTCTCCAGGGGGCTCCTGCCCCTCCCTCCAGAACCGCTCTCCCCCCCCCCGCCGAGAAGGAGGGCCCTTCGGCGGCGGGGCAGGGACAGCTCTTCGGGGAAGGAAGGCGCCCCCCTCGCCCTGCGGAGCCCCCCCCCCGGCTGCCCACGTGAGCGCCAAGCTGGCTTTCCCCCGGGACCGGGCCTCCCCCCTCCCCCTTCCCCCCCCCGGCACCCGCGACCCCCCTTTGGTCGGGCCATTCCCCTCGGCCTGGGCGCCTCTTCCGGGCAGGCGAGAAGGACCGGGCCCGCTGGGACCACCGGGGCCCCTCGCCGGGGCAGAGCTCTTCAGGGCCCCGGGCCCCGCCCTCGGAGCGAACGGGGGGGCTCCCGGAGGGGCTCCCACCCACCCGCCAAGGCCCCCGCTTCCCCCTCCCCGGGCCCTGAGCCCAGCCAGGGGAGCAAGTGGGGGGGGCCCTAACTCTGCCGCACGCGCCGGGCTTCCAGGCCAGCCCTCCCCAGCCCCCCCCCGTTCCTCAAAGGAAGGCCGAGAGGGTGTTTCCCACGTTCCTTACCCGGGCATCTCGTGGGAGCCCCGGCGGGAGGCGGCGGCCTGCCTCCGGGGAAGTCGGGATCAGCCCCGCGGGGGTGGGAAGGGTCGGGTCGGCGGCGACGGCTGCACAGCCTTGCTCGGAGGGTCCCGCCAGGAGGGATCCCGCGAGGGAAGCCGGCCTCGAGGTCCGCGAGAGCGGCTGCTTCATTCAGCACGTGCTTCCTCCCGATTCAGCGAGGCAGCCTGGCTGGCTGGTACCTTGGACAGCGAACGCGGCGGCGGCGGCGGCGGCTCCTCCTCCTCTACGGGAGAGCCGCCCCGCTCCCCCGGCGCAGAAAGGGAGGAGGGCTGGCCTGCCTCTCGTATCCAGCTGAACAGCGGCAGCGGCAGCGGCATCCGCAGCAGCCCACGGAATCCGGACTGGCCGTCCCCTCCCTTCCAGATAATCCTGGCCTAATATGAACGAACGATCCTCCCTCCCCCCCGTTCCTAGTCAGTCTTTCTCTCTCTCTCTCTTTTTAGGAGAAGGGGGTTGATGGTCAAGGGCGCAAAGCCACTTTTGATGGCCAGACCATTCCAGAAAACGGAATTCTTCGATCAGGGCACAGCATCGTCAAGGGGTAAAAGGCAGGCAATAAGAACAGCAGGGGTGTGGTGTTCGGGGGGGGGGGGGCAGAGTGGCAGACTAGGGCTCAGGAGGGTCACAGGCCATGGAAACTCACTGTGTTCGGCGGGCGGGGGGGGGGCAATGCTAAAACCACACCTCCAATCTCTTACTTGGCTTATAGCAACCCATAACCATAAACTGACAGCACATAGCAACAAAAATAGCAGCTAATAAAACCAAAATCAAACGAAATGGTTTTTTAAAATGTGTTAATTGAGTATTATGTCTGAGATTGTAGATAAAGAAATGAAACATTTGATAATGCATGTAATTACTGCAGCTATAATATGGGAAACATTGGAAGAGAGCAAAAACATGGTCATCGTAAAAATGACACAAACATTTGGAATGATTTTATACCTGAACTTGAAATATGGAATGGAAAACATAGATAAAAGAAGAATGTGAATGTCCAGTCAGGGAACAGAGAGATTAGTCACTATAGTAATTCTGGTGAAACCTGTTGCTCTTTTTTTTTGTTCTTTTATTTATTGATTGATTTATTGATTGATTTATTGATTGATTTATTGATTGATTTATTTATCTAGTCGAATTGTGTAAGTGGATGTCAAAGTACCCTCTTGCTCTCTGCAATTTTACCCTGCCCCTTCCCATGTCCACTCCCCCCAGGCCCCCAAGACCCCTATCCCCAATTCTATCCCTATTGAAAATGAATAAAAAATATATTTAAAAAACACAATACAACAGCATACTAAATCAAAGTAAAAATAGTAGCAAAGGAGAAGTTATATAAGGTCACGTCAAAAGGTAGTACACCGAGGATAGTCTAGGCTGGGGCAGTTGACATGATTTCTCCCAAACATCCTCTCCATGTCAGAGCACGTCCCTCGCCCTGGTTCAGAGAGGAGCCACATGCGATGAAGTTAACGAGGAAATGGCTGAAGAGCTAGTGGAAGAAAGATCTCTCAGAGAATAGTTTACCTGCAGCAAGGAGCTTGACCAGGAGATATGTCAATGCCTTACGATCTGTCTAGTAGCAATAATTACCAAATAAAGGCACATTTTGGTTTTTTATAATTTACAATGAAATTTAAATGCAACAGTATTAAGTTGATTCTTAAACATTGCAGCTAAATAAAAATACAAAAGGTCAGAGGACCTGCAGTCGTAAGATAGAATCCATGTGATGGAGTGAGCTCCCATTGCTTGTCCCAGCTCCTCCCAACCGAGCAGTTCGAAAGCATGTAAAAATGTGAGTAGATAAATAGGTACCACCTTGGTGGGAAGGACACGTAACGGTGTTGCTTGTCTAATCACGTTGGCCACATGACCATGGAAGATGGTCTTCAGACAAACGCTGGCTGTACAGCTTGGAAACGGGGATGAGCTCTGCACCCTTGAGTCGGACATGGCTGGACAAATTGGACATACCTTTACCTAAAGAGTGGTATGATATACCAGATGGGCGGGATATAAATCAGATAGATAGATAGATAGATAGATAGATAGATAGATAGATAGATAGATAGATAGATAGATAGATAGATAGATAGATAGATAGATGATAGATAAAATAAATACAAAAAATACAAAAAAGCATGAAGCAGGCAGACATCGGGTGCAGTCCAGTCCTTCTCCTTGTTCTTCTGGTTCTCCAAGGTTGATCCAAGGCATTGTTTCTCTCTTCCCAATGTCTAGATGACCCCCAATAGTTTTGCTGGCCCAAATTTCTCTTTTGTGTCTTTATCAAGGGAGGGTGTGTCTTCCCTCCCAAAGGAGGGTGCACTGTCTCCTATAGTTGCTCAGCTAAACATGAACAAATACTATTTGTAACAAGTTTAAGTATGTAAATCTTTCTCAAAAGTAAGAACAAGACTAACCCACAACTCTAAGACCAACAGAATCCTCCATGCCACTTTAGTGTTCCTGCAATACTTGGTCCGTGTTGGTGGCCCTTCTTTATTAAAGCGTCTTATAATTATTTACAGGTGTTAAGCCTTAGAGTAGCCCATACATTCTTAAAATTACAGTACTGTACGTTCTTTAAAAAGATACAATCAAATATGCCAGGAACAATTCATACTACAAAAATGTATGTTGTTCAGTCGTTTCCAACTCATGACCCCATGTATATTGTCACATAAACCAGGAAAAATTAGTATTTAGGTTAAATTCTTTTGTTGTCATGATTTGTTATCTATAAATCTATTAAAACGGGACGTGGTGGCGCTGCGGGCTAAACCGCAGAAGCCTGTGCTGCTGGGTCGGAAGACCAAGCAGTCGTAAGATCGAATCCACGCGATGGAGTGAGCGCCCGCTGCTTGTCCCAGCTCCTGCCAACCTAGCGGTTCGAAAGCATGCAAATGCAAGTAGATAAATAGGGACCACCTCGGTGGGAAGGTAACAGCGTTCCGTATCTAAGTCGCACTGGCCATGTGACCACGGAAGATTGTCTTCGGATGAACGCTGGCTCTATGGCTTGGAAACGGGGATGAGCACCGCCCCCTAGAGTCGAACACGACTGGACAAAAATTGTCAAGGGGAACCTTTACCTTTACCTTTTGCTGTCATGATTTGTTATCTATAAATCTATTAAACCTTTTCCCTCACTCTAGCCAATGCTAGGGTGATCAGCAAAAAAAAGGCTTTTTAAGGACAGCAAAAAGGCTTTTAATGTTAAGATCATTGGGGAGGCTGCAAACCAACAAGTGGAACTTTTCAGAGCGGTTTACAGCCTCACTGATCCTGGTCAACAACAGCCTCACCCCAGTGATTTTACTGGGAATCAATTTAACGCTCTTTTTAAAATAAAAAATTGAGGCCATCCAATGTGATTCATATCTCTAGTGCATCCTCTGTGGGCCTGTTTGGTTGAATTTCAGCCTGTAACATCAGCGGAGGCATCCAGGGCACTAGTACGCTGCAGACCTGCCCCCTCAGTGCATGATACATGCTCATCTTGACTTCTGAAAGCTCACCAGGCAGTCGCTGTGGATGGGGCTGTTAACATTATTTATGCTACACGGAGGGAGGGTTACCTCCCTCCTTGTGTGAAGAAACCATAATAAGGACCATCTTAAAATGCTCAAATCAAGCAACAGAGAACCTAAATAACTTTAAACCTGTTGATAATATCTCTTTATGGGCAAACCGATCGAGCAGGAGATGGCAGAGCAACTCCAGACGCACCTGGAGGAGGAAATCCATTCCAGGCCACGCTGCCATAGAATGTGAATACGTTTCTTCATCTTTCCCTAGTCCAGGTTCAGGATGTTCAAAACAAGGCTATTTACTGAAGACTTTTGAGAGCATCTTCTTAATGTACAATGGATGGCCTATTTTGATGATTCCTGTTTGCCATCACTTGGGTTTTTCTCCAATCTATTAGTTCATTGTTTATCGTAATTTGTGTATAAAACAATACTTTTGTCTAAAATCTTTAGAGTAAAAATTGAGGGTCATCTTATACATGGAAGTAAGCTGAGGAGAGAACCCTGCGATTGCAAAACTGCCCATACCTTGCCTCTGCAAACAGGCTGCCTCCAATCACAAGTCTTCACTTCCCCCAATCATAAGCCTTATGTGACATCAGCTGATGCCGAACCAACCAACTGCAACACACTTCATTGGAGGTGGAGCATGTAGGGAGTGCTCAGATGCAACAGGGATTCATAATGTCCAGATGTTCTCAGCCCAGAGGCTGAATAAAGTTAAAGTGTGACGCATAATATGACAGTATTGGTGTGTAAATGTTACCTAATTACTAAATAAAAATGTGTTCTGTTTTACGTTTAAAATATTGATTTCTTAATATTGGGTTAGAAAAGGGGGGCATCTTACACATGGGGTGTCTTATACGTGTGTTAAGTATATTTCTTAGTATATTTGATATTTATTTCCTATTTATTGGCCCTCATCCCACCAATAACAATATAAACAAACAAAAATCTGAAAACTGAATGTACATCCAGGCCTTCCCTCCTGTCAACTACTGATTTCTTTGCTTTGCTATTTATTATTTTATTATTTTATTCCTGCACTATTTGTTATTGCTGTATACTAATGTTTTTATGTTTTTTAAAAAATTGTTTTTGATATTCTGTAAGCCGCCCAGATGGGTGGGATATAAATCAAACAAATAAAATAAAATAAATAAATAAAATAAAAATCGAAGGTTGTTGTTTTTATTCAAAAACACCAGGCAGTCAATCAAAATCATAAAAATTTTGACTGATATTCTATAACAGATGCAAGTTTTAAACAAAAACAAGTATCTGTTAAATATTGGCGCAGTATGTATGCTGCTCCTAATATTGCTGTTTTTTATAGCTCTGATAGTGTGATTTCTGAGATCAGCCACTGCTTATAATACTGCGTGAAATTGATGACTACAGGGACTACTGAAGTGTGTTTCATTCACAAGAGAGAAATTTTGATAGCCAGGTTTCTGTACTTTTTTAGTTTTCCCATTTATTTGCAACTCTGGCATCCCCTGGAATTGCAATGTCAATGATCCAGACATTTCTCCATTCTATTACCACTATGTCTGGTGTGTTACGTTCAAAATCTGTTTGGATCTGGAAATCCCACAAGATCTTGACATCATCATTTTCTGACACCTTCTGCATTTAATATTCCCATGGGTTTTTGGAGGCCAGCAAGTTATATTTTTTGCATAATGACCAGTGCACAAATTTTGCCACACTATCATGTCTAATTTCGTAATCTGTTTGTGTAATCTTTGGACATTCACTGATGAGGTGTGCCACAGATTCATCTTTTTTGGGGGCAGAGTCAACATTTGCTGTTAGCTCTAATTGCTTGGATCTTTGCTTTCATCACATTGGTTTGAAGTGATCTTGTGCAACAAAAATGAAGCCTTTGATTTTTTTTTCTTAAGGATCCAAAGTTTTGGAATGCTCATTAGTTTCTGTGGTTTTCAATCCAATTCTTCTAATTCATTTTTGATGTTAGGGTTTCCACAGTCTTTTGATATATTGACTTTCTGTCAGTTCTTTAACTTTTGTGTGTAGAATGTTATCTGCTTCTAGTATTCCAAGGTATTTATAATTTTCATCACTTGATAGTGATTTTATAACACTGTCATTTTAAAACTCTATTCCACCTAGTGTTTGGATTTTGCCACGATGTATAAACAGAGCTGCACATTTGTCAACTCTGTGAGGCTCCCAAAGTGGAAGCCATGGTAGGAGTGCCGCTGCTCCCGAAGAGTAACAGCCAGACTCAGACATCCCCCCCCACCATCCCCACCGCGACGGGAAGAGAGAGGAGTGGAGACCCCTGATTGGGGGACAGAATGCGGCGGAACCCTTACCCTGAGCAAGGGGGTGGATACCCGGGACCTAGAGGAGGTTGTGAAAGGGTTAAAGATCACCCGCGAACCGGGACGAGTTCAGGCGGGAAAAAGAGGGGAGGAGATAGAAGCGGGGATGGGGGATATAAGGGAGAGGGCCAGGGACATTCCAGGCGGTTGGGAGTGGGTCTGGATGAAGGATCCCTGGACCCTCAAGTGGGAGCAGGTCCGGATTCCCCATGAGGAGGCAGAAAAACGCCGACAACTGGGACTAAAGCCTCGCCCGTCCTACTGGGGAGAAACCGAGGCCAAAGAGTGGCGGAGAAAGCTACGAGAAGAGCGTGAGGCGGTCGCCAGGGAGTTGGAGCGTAAACGACAATGGCATATCGCCGAGTTGAAGAAGCTGGGGGGGTTACCCGGTCCTTGGGGTGCCGAAGGAGGAGAGGGATCCTCCTGGGACGGCTGGAGTGGGGACGAGGAGACCTTACCCTTGATTTCCCTGGAAGAAGAGTTGAACCCTGGACTGGGACCTGTGCCGCCCTTAACAGGTCCTTGGAACCCAGAGACTACTAACCCCTTTGTACATAGTTTATGGACCCCCTTAAAGCCTAACCATGGTCTCCAAACGTCTCTGAACCCTTTCATGGGTGGTGTAACAGAAGATGTTAATGTTGAAATAAATACGACACCGTTTGATGTTCCTTCTATGCCTCGTCCGTTTATTGAAGAAAAGACAGCCCACCACAACGAACCCTCACAAACTCTAAATTTCATTTGGATATCTTCACTAAATATTCACAGTGTTTAGCAATGATTCTATGTACTGTATTCTCAAAGGCTTTCATGGCCGGGATCCAATGGTTGCTGTCAGATCCCATGACTATAAATACTCAATTATTCCACACACTACACCAGAACACAGATAGAGTTCTAAGTCCTGTCCTCTGAAGATGCCAGCCAGGCAAAACATTAGGAAGAAAACATTAGGAAGAAAAACATTAGGAAGAAAACATTAGGAAGAAAAACCTTCAGAACATGGCCAAACAGCCCAGAAAACCTACAACAACCAAGTGATTCTATCTCTTTGGAACTTCTTTTGGAACTTTCTGCATATAGTTTTAGGTCATCCATGTCCTAAAAGCCGAGTTTCCTAATAAACTGCTTTTACACGAGACAGAGAGGGTCCGGAACGATCAGCTCCTTTACCAGGCAAAACCGGGTCCATTAATTTTACCCTAGGGCAGCTGAACACTCTTTCTCCCAAGTCTGACCCGATTTAAGAAAGAACAAAAGCACTTATAGGAGTTCTAGGGAATCTAATCTTCCTAGCACTCTTTAATATGTAGGACCCAAATGGTAGCATTGAGTAAACATGGCCGTATTGAGCACATCAATCTAAATAAGCCAATTAACTATTGTAGCTTATGGTCTATCCAAGAAGCCAACTTCCAGACATTTAGCATTTTTATAATTTTATTAGAAAAATATAAAGATAAGAAAGAAATTTGTTTAAGCAAGTAAAACAAGACATATCAATTATTTCCAACCCCAGCCATCACCAAAAGACAGAATTCCTCTATAAAAAACGAAAATAACAAACCACTAACTATTATAATTAGAGGAAGGCTGACCTTCTCTCTAATTCCAGTAAAACTACATTTTCAACAAAACTGTAGATTCTATTAGGTAGAAGTCAGTCTTACTGTCCTTTCCAAAAATAAAGTTCTTCTGACGTCCATCTTCTAACTCCCTCCGTGCTGGAAAACCTCTTCTCCTCTCATGCTGGAATTCTCTTCCTTCACATGAATCTTAAATAAGAGAGTTATGTCCTTGCTCCTTCTGGGCTAAGATAGTTGCTTGGTTACAAGATAAAGGTCACCTTGAGCTGCACAGAGTTTGCACAGAGTTTGCAAACTGCAAAAGTAACCGTCCTTGGAAATTTTACCTAACTCACACCCAGAAATCAAAAGGATTTTTCCAGACTAACTTTGTACCTATAAAGTAAATCACTATTTAACTTTCATAAACAAGTATAAGAGACTACTGATTTTTTTTTCTGCTTGTTCTGAAATATGGTAGCCCAATCCAGTGATATTTAAAATTATTGGCATGGGGATCAGTGAGATGTTGAACAGCAGTGGTGACAAAGAATTCCCCTGAAATATTCTTTTGATGCTAACTTCCCCAATTTCTTCAACATGGGCCATTAAGAAAATTTTCCATTTTTTAAAAGGAACTTCTGAATATTTTTACAAATCCCAAAAATTTTTAGGCAGGTGCTAATCCAGCTGTGTGGCAATGAGTCAAATGCCTTTTTATAGTCTATCCAGGTCATGTTAAGTTTTTTTTTCCTTTTTGCATTCTTAAGTATCATTTTATCAATAAGCAGCTGATCTTCTGTACCTCATGAATTTTCCCTTTCTGTTCAGTTGGGTATAGGGATTTGGGTATAGGGATTTTTCAGCTAAATAATTATGTACTGATCTTGCAAGTACTCTTATGAGGAGCTTGAACATTGTTGGAAGGGATGTAATTGGTCTATAATTAATGGGTTAATTGCCCTTTTGATCTTTATTATAAGAAATGTGCGGTCTGTTGTCCTCCAGTCTTCAGTTGTAGAATTTTGAAGTGGTTAAATGTCACTGCTATACCTTGATGGAGACTTGTTAGATGCTTTAACCAAAATCCATGGAGCTCATCTGGACCAGGCGCACTCCAATTTTTCACAGCCTTTACTTGCCTCTTAATCATTTTAGTTGTTACAATATCATCCATTTGTTTTCCTTGAGTTTGTTTACAAATGTCTTTAATCCACGAGGCGTTTCTGTTATGTCCAGTTGGGTTTTCCCATATTTCTTTCCAAAATTTTAGAGCATTATCTTTATATGGGCCTAATTTCATTTGTTCTGCATTTTCTCATAATGAGAATAATCATTGGTTATTTTGAAATTGCGTGTTTTCTTTATATTGTTTCAAATGTCCATCATATTCTTCAGTTTCCTTTGCTGTAGCTGTTAATTCTTCCACAGTTTCAAGGATTGTTTTCCTTTCTAGCTCATATATTTTGCATAGTCTGGCTTTTACAGTTTTAAGATTTGAATCTTTCAAGAATTTAAGATGCTAATGTCTGCACGTAATTTGTTTATTTTTCTTTCCAGCTGAATTTTCCATTTTGGAGTGTCACAAGCTTTCTGGTTTTTTAGCAGCTTGTAACCAGGTTCCATGGTTATTATGGCAGCTGTGCTACACATGAGCTGGTCTGTTTCCTTTAGGATGTTGGTTGGGTTTGTCTCGTAATAACATTTCATAATTTCTCGATTTTCAGTGAGAGTCCAAGTTTTGCATTTACTTTGTTCCAGTAACTTTGCAGCAGCCTGTCCTAGTCGCTCGACAGGGTTTGCTGAGCCCTGTAGCCCATTTTGTCACCAGATGTCCAGGGGCTTTAGCATCAGATGAGGTCCTTGTTGATCTGGGCGATGACCAATCCAGTATAGATTTCTGTTATTTTCCTCTCATCCTAATTGACAGTTGGTGGACGCAGTTGGTCTGGCTTCTCAGCTGAGACTTGTTGGGCTTGGGAGACCCTTCAGCATGGCTCCCAACCTCACTGAAGTGGGCAAACCCCTCCGCCTCAACAAGGGCTGTGCCCATGGAGGGCATTATTATTACAAGCTGGCACTTGTCTTTTCCCATCCCCACAACTAAAAGGAAACTTTGTTTCAAGCAAACAGTGTGAGAGGGTGTTGGGGTGTGTGATCACAGGGTAATTAGCAGACTTTTGGTCTTAAGAGCCAGGGTGTAAATATTCCAGACCTCACAGAGACAGTGAGAGGCCCAGCTTTACCAAAAGAATTATCTCCCCCAGATATCTAACATAAATTTCTGGATAAATTTTATGCACCATCCATGAAGAACATGTGTTTAGAGCCTGAGGAAGTGGATTTCATCCATGAAAGCTTCCTATTTGTTTTATATTTAATGGCCCAATAAAAGGTATAATCTACTCTTGCATTTATGCAATATTTGGAACCATGCCAGCTCTTTCCTTTTTTTTAATTCCATGTTTACTATCATCTGTTCAGCTGCTGGAGGCATATATTTGCAATAAACAATACTGTTGGCATCACACAACTGTATGAGCCATTCTGCTGTTTTGTTTCTGACACCGAGACCAAATTTTCCCACATTTGGTTCTGATGTTTCCTAATTTTGAATTCCAGTCATCTATGATTATAAGCATGTCTTGTTTGGTGTGTGATCAAGTTGCTCCTGGATGTTTGGATGTAAGTGTGGCATACAGCTCTGCTCTCACCTGTCCGTCACAGCTGGGCAGGGGAACCTCAGCCAATGAGAGGACGGAGGGTGATGCAGAAGGGGGAGGAGCTGGATTATATAAGGTGTGTGTGATGTGTGAAAGGGGAAGTTTTGGAGAGTTTGAAAAGATAAGAGAAGTTGATTGAGAGAGTGAGATAGATTTGAGAGAGATAGTCAGTGAGGGAAAAGTCTGTGTGATCTAGTAATTGAGAAACGTGATTAACAACTTGATTTATTACCTGTGATTCACCCTTTTTATTTTGTACAAATCAATAAACACTTTATTTGTTTGAAAGAAAAACTTGTCCTTTGTGAGTACTAAGGATAGGTTGGTGGCAGCAAGTGAAGAATAGTAGTGAGCACTCTCGGAGGCCTGTATTGGTAGAGGCTTGAGAGCGGCCCGCTACAGTAAGTTTTACGTTTCATCTCCAAAATCTGTTGTTGGAGCACAGATGATTGATATTATTTGTTCAGATTTCATATTGCAGCCCTAACTGTCTGTGCTACACCATGTCTCAGTATTAGATACTCCATGCCTTATTAGACACTCCATTCCTTCTGAAGCACTGCAATGTTTATATCTTCCATTATTGTACTTGTTTGATAGCCTCCAGTTTACCTTGATTCATACTTCTCACATTCCATGTTCCAACTGCAAGCACTGTGCAGGATAACTTTCCTTTCACCTCTGTGCCACTAAATATACTTTTGGCTTTAATCTAGTCACATCATTACCGAAAGCAGTATTCATATTTGTCTTTTGCTTTTCCCCCTGGCCGAGTGCTTTCCAACCTGGGAGTTTCATCTTTCTGCACTATCTCTTGTTTCATTTTGGATTGACTCATCATAGAGTTTTTAAGGTAAGAGAGGTACAGCAGTGGTTTACCACTGCCTCTTTCTGCAAACTAACCTTGAGCTTCACTGCCATTGTGCAAGATCCTCTGCCAGTGTCACCATCTGCTACTATTGCTGCCCTCCACACATTTCTCCATTCCTTCACCATTTAAACTGTCGGTTCTCTTCTGATGCTGCAGCCAGTAGTTCCCTGGCATGGGTCGATGCCTCTTGGTTTGGTGCCTCCATTATGACCCTTCCGCCTGGGGTCGTCCTGCCAGGAGTCCATGCTGGTTAAAAAAAAAAGGGGGGGGGAGTGTCCTGAGGCCACTGCTCTCAGCCTCTCTGACGCACTCAGAACCCCCTCCCTACCCTAAGAGGTGCATCCAAGGAAGGGGCCTTGCAGACGGTGGGTCCCAAATTAAATGCAGCTCCTTCATGAGTTAAGAGGGAGCAAAGAAGGATCCGGACTCTCTTCCAGTTGTGGCTGAAGGGCTGGTCGCTCTGGCTTTCTCTCCACCTGCACCCCGGTTATGAATCTCTCTCTCTCTCTCTCGGGCAGTCAGAGGTTCCACAGGTGTCGAATCCGCCAGCCTCGCTCACGCCCACCAGCCGAGGCCGAGGAGGCCCCTCAGGAGACCAGGGGCGGTAGGTGCCCGGGGGGGGGGGGCGAGCGGGCCTGATGCCCTCCTGGCACCGCTTGCCCGGCTGGGGGAGGAGCCCTGGGGCCAAAACAACGCCAGCCAGCCAGAGATTCCCATCCCCCCACCCCAACCCGCCCGCAATCCAAAGCAGAAAAGGGGGGCAAAGGGAGCGCGCGCCCCCCCCCCCGCAAAAAAAGGGAGCCCAAGGGCGGTCTCGCCAGGGAGGCTCTCGGCCCTTTCTCTCCGACCGGGAGGCGACCAGGCAGGGAGGGGGCCCAGCGGTCCCCGGAGGGGGGGTGGCTTCCTTTCCTGCCCGTGAGACCCTCCCGATGGGGGTCCCGGTTCCTCCCTCGGAACCATTACCCCGTCTCTCCCGCCTTCCCCCTCGGCGCCCGGCTGGGCAGCGAAATCGAGAGGTGGTCCGGAAGGAAGAGAAGGCCCCGCCGCGGTCTCCGCCGCCATGGAAACCGCTTCGTCTGACAGGCATCGCGGGGAGCCAATGGAAGGCCGCAATGCTGGAGGGCCAGCCAATCGGTACGCAGGCGGGCGGGGAAAAGCGGTTCTTAGGCCCGGCCAAGAGGAGGGGGAGCCTGTCGTGGTTGCGCAGCCGCAGAGGGCGCCTGGGGAGGGGCTCCTGCTGCTGCTGCTCCTCCCCCTCCTCCCCCCCCGCCCTCCCCGAGGAAGGTCCGTGCGAAGCGTGTCCTCCCCTCCCTCCTTCCCTCCGCGGAGACCCGGGGAGCCCCTCCTCTCTGTGCGCGTGTGAATACAGCCACGCACGGGTGTGGAGAAGGGGAGCCCCTGCCCGGGCCCTTCCGAGTCCCGCCAACCAGCTCTCCCCGCGTGTCCCCCTTTCTCACGTGCCTCGCGGCCCGACACGCGTTTCCCGAGGGCTGCCTCCTTTCCCCCTCCTGGGACCTGGCCGGGGAGGGGGGGAATCATCCTTCCCGGATGCTCCTTCGGCCTTCCTCCTTCTTGCCCACAGCCGGGCGGCGCCGATGGTGGGGGGGGCGAGGTCGTGAGAAGGGCGCCTTCCGTTTCTCGCCCGGGGCAGGGGCGCCCCCGCGTGGCCAGAGCCGGGGAGGCGGCGGGAAGGAGGTGGGCGCCAAGGCTTGTTAGGAGGGGCCGGGAAGGAAGGGAGGGAGGGAGGGGGCCCCCCCAGGCCACCGCAGCGAGGGCCGGGAAGGGGGGGGGTCCCTCCAACACCGCAAACGCGGAGGAGCCCCATCCCGCCGCCGCGCCCCCCCCTCCGGGGTCCTGTCCCGAGGAGACCCGCTGAGCCTGGCCGGGCAGGGGCTCCGGCGAGGGCGGCGCTGCGGGCGAAGCTCAGCTCCCTCCCTCCCGACCCGCCTCCCTTCGAGGGCAGCCCCTCCCGAGGTCGGGGGCAAAGCGGCGGAGGCGGAGGCGGCCTCGTTCAGAAACGGCAAAGCGCCCCGAGGGACCGTCTCTGGGCGGGGGCAGCCTTTCCTCCACCGCCCACTTGAGCTGGTCGGGGCTCGAGTTAGGCGTGGATCTTGGGCATCGGCAGCCGAGCCGTCCCTCAGTGGGGTCTGCATTGGGGGGGGTGTCCCTCTCCCCGCCGCCGCCGCCGCCGCCGCCGCGCTGCCTCTCGCCATCGCCTGGCTCGGGCCCGCCTCGCTAAAGGGCGCAAACGAAAGCAAGGGCTGGGGGGGGGGCGGCAGAGTCTTTCGGGGAGATGCCCTTCCGCGCACAGGGTTGGGAGGGACACCCGAAGCCCAGAGGGTGGGTTGTCTCCTGCAAGAGAGCAAAGCCCCCCCCCCATCCTTCCCTCCTGCACACACCTGCAGCCTAAGGATGCCTTTGTTATTGTTGTTGTTTAGTCGTTGTGTCCGACTCTTCGTGACCCCATGGACCAGAGAGCACGCCAGGCCCTCCTGTCTTCCACTGCCTCCCAGAGTTGGGTCAAAGCCATGTTGGTTGCTTCGATGACCCTGTCCAGCCATCTCGTCCTCTGTCGTCCCCTTCTCCTCTTGCCGTCACACTTTCCTAACATCAAGGGCTTTTCCAGGGAGTCTTCTCTTCTCATGAGATGGCCAAAGGATTGGAGCCTCGGCTTCAGGATCTGTCCTTCCAGTGAGCACTCAGGGTTTGATTTCCTTCAAAATGGATAGGTTTGTTCCCCTTGCAGTCCAGGGGACTCTCAAGAGCCTCCTCCAGCACCACAGTTCAAAAGCATCCATTCTTCGGTGGTCAGCCTTCTTTATGGTCCATCTCTCGCTTCCATACATCACGACTATTTGTGGACTTTTGTCGGCAAGGTGATGTCTCTGCTTTTTAAGATGCTGTCAAGGTTTGTCATCGCTTTCCTCCCAAGAAGCAGGTGTCTTTTAATTTCGGGGCTGCTGTCTCCATCTGCAGTGATCATGGAGCCCAAGAAAGTAAAATCTGTCACTGCCTCCATATCTTCCCCTTCTATTTCCCAGGAGGTGATGGGACCAGTGGCCATGATCTTAGTTTTTTTGATGTTGAGTTTCAGACCGTTTTTTGCACTCTCGTCTTTCACCCTCATTACGAGGTTCTTTAGTTCCTCCTCACTTTCCGCCATCAGAGTGGTATCATCTGCATATCGGAGGTTGTTGATATTTCTTCCGGCAATCTTAATTCCAGCTTGGGATTCCTCTAGTCCATCCTTTTGCATGATGTATTCTGCACATAAATTGAATAAGCCGGGGGCAATATACAGTCTTGTCGTACTCCTTTCCCAATTTTGAACCAATCAGTTGTTCCATGTCCAGTTCTGTTGCTTTCTGTCCCACGTATAGGTTTCTCAGGATATAGACAAGGTGGTCAGGCACTCCCATTTCTTTAAGGACTTGCCATAGTTTGCTGTGGTCTACCCAGTCAAAAGCTTTAGTGTAGTCAATGAAGCAGAAGCTGTTTTTCTGGAACTCTCTGGCTTTCTCCATAATCCAGCGCATGTTAGCCATTTGGTCTCTTAAGGATGCCCACCACCAGCTAAACCCCGGGACGTGAGCCCTCCACAAGGCAGGCCTGGACTGCCAGCCTGTTGCTGGAAGCAGATGGGGGAGCCTGCTGCTCCTTTAGCTTTGGGGAGGCCACGTGGGGCCGAACATCTCCCCAGAGGGTCTGAAGTATTGCCCGTATCCCATGACAACCCGAATTAAGATTTTTGGATACATTTTGTTTTTCTGCTGTGTGCCCTCCCAACCCAACCCAGCAAGAGCGTCGGGATCGCAACCAGTGGTTGAACAGGGAATGGTGACCGCTGGCAAGTGGCCTGCTTATTGGTATGCAAAGTCAGAGGGTTCTCATCTGCAATAACAACAGGTGGAAAGGTGCCAAAGCACAATTTAAAAAGAGTGTAAGCCTTGCGCTTGAATTCCCTTCTTCTGTGCCAACCACCCAGTCACCCACCTCTGGCTTCCTGTGACCCTACGGAGGCGCAACCTCCCCAATGTCCTGCCCCAAACATCTTTTTTTTCCTGCGCAGATCCGGCCACGGCTGCTCTTCCTCGTCGGGTATCGAGGTGCGGATGGGTGAGGGGCACAGCACCCGCCCCTTTTCGCCAAGCGCTTGCTTCGGCCCCACCAGGATCGCCCCACAGACACTCGAGCGCAAGAGGCGTACAAAAAGCACAGGACGGCAGAGAGCCACCTTTTTTTTTCTCTTTTCGTTTTGCACAAAACAGCACATTTATTCAAGTGTTCTCCAGCACAAGTACATCAGCAAGGAGCCTTCTTTATTCGAGTGTTCTGGGCACAAAAGAAAAAAAGGCAAGAGGATGGGATGGGCGGCGGAGGCGGAACGGACAGACTTTCTAACAGCTGCTGCACCATTGACCTTTTAATTAGTTTATAAAACAGCTATGTCACGAGCAATACTTACACAGAGATACAACAGCCCTGCCCACGAGGACACGGGGAGCCGGGACTCTCCTCCTCCCCCTCCCCCTCCCCCTCCCGGCAGAGCAGAACCATACTCTGAAATGTACATTATTTTTATTTGTCAATAAATATAGAAGCAACCCTAAAAAAAAAGAGAAAAAGAAAGGAAACAAAAAGCAGCTGAAAGGGGGAGGCAATCCCAGAAAAGAAAAAGAAAAGCGAGGTGCGTGGGGTGGGGGGTGGAATTGGGACAGAAACGGGCGGGAGGGAAGTCGGGTCGAGCTGCGTGGAATGTCAGGTGGGAATGCCAGCGGCTGGAGAGCAGGGAACGGGGGGCCGAGCTCGTCCCAGGATCTCGACCCTTAATTCTTCAGCATGAATACATGATTTCCCACAAACAGTAAAGCGTCTCAGCTAACTTCAATGACTAGGCTAAAACACATGAAATCTTTCCTTTAGGTTTCAAGTACAAAGTTAAAATGCCTTTTTTTTTAATAATAATATATAAGAGTAAAATAATAGAGCTCTTTTAAACTCCACTACAAGAAAACAAAAACAGTCATTGTCCAGACAGCAGACTTAAGTTAACAATAGAGATCTGTAATAAAACGTTTAGCACCTTGGTGGTCACGATGTCCCTCTGCAGATGCCAAAGGCATTCGGGCAATTTGGGGGGTGGGGGTGGGGTGGGGAGACGCGCCCCAGGAGGGGCCGGGATGCGACTGCTTGGCTGTTCAGGCTCCGGCTCTTTATCAAGCCAGCCTGGCCATCGACCCCCCAAGCCGCCCCCCTGCCATGGGGAGGAAACCGGCGGACTCTGCGGCAGAGGTCAAAGGAGGCCCAGGACAACATACCGGGGAAGCGACGGGGGGGGGGAGTTGTAAAAAGAGAGTCTACTCTATGGGATTCTGTGACGTTGGGCTGTTCAGAAATTGGGGGGGGGGAGGGAGGAGGCTGCCGGACAGCCCTGGGTGGCGGGGCATGGCGTACCCAAGCCAAGCTTTCGGCTCCTGGACCCGGACTTTGGGCAAGGCGCAGGGCCCGGAGCAGTGTGACCTGAAGCCACCCCAGTAAGGCTCTGGGGCGCGGTGGGGTTACTGCCGCTGAGGCCACCTTCTCCCCCCCCAACGAATTCTCCCCCCAAAGCATACAGGTTTGCTTCAAAGGGTTGGCGCCAAGATCTGCCTGCCCGCACGGGATCTCTGGAGAGGCTCTCGCAAAGCCACCTCTCCTCTGCCCCCCCCCCAATTGGCTCAGGCTGCCCGGGGCAGAAAGCGGCCAAAGGGGCAGCTCTTTGCGTGGCAGAAAGAGGAACCCCCCCCGTGTCCCCTTTAGCACCAGTGAAATGAGACTAGAAGGAACCCCCCCCCCCGTATGTTGGCCAGGGACAAGCAGGCGCTGGGCCTCCGACAAAGGGCACCGGAAAGCTTCCCCTGAAGGGGGGGGGGGCAAGTGGAGGGGGGGCACTCCTGACTCAAGCACCGCCAAGTGTGGGGGCGGGGCGGGGAGAAGGCTGGCAGAGGGAGAACAGAGCTTGTTGGGGGGGGGGCGCCTGCTCCCTAGAGTGGGTCTTGCCCAGCGGCCCCCACCAGGGTCCTCTGCTGCTCTCCCCCCCCCCCCGGTCTGGCCCTGAGCGAGAGGCCCCAGCATCCTTCACAGTTAAGAGGGAAGCAGGGGGAGGTGCTGCCTGCCTGGCCCCCAGCCCCCCAAAATGACCAGGAGCCTTCTGTCTGCTACAGGGCCCCCGACCCCTCCCTCTCTGCCCAGCCGAGGGGCTCTCTGAGGTGCGGGGGGGGGATGCCAGCGGGCAGCCTGCCTGCCTGCCAGCCGCTTCCCTTGCCCTTGAGGGGGGGTTGCCTCAGCACCTGCCCCACTGCCTCCCAGAGCACCATGGACATGCAGGGAAGACGGGAGTGGCGGGGGGGGGAGGCTGTGAGTGTGTCTCGCCCCCCCGCCCAAGAGGAGGCAGAGGTGGGGGAGCTGCTGAGGCCCGGAGTCGGTTCCTCTCGGGGGGGGGGGGATCTCTACCCATCTCCCCATTAGCACCAAGGGCGGAGGACCCCCGTGGGGGAGCAGTCCCTGGAGGGTGTCCTCTGCACACGGAGGAGTGAGCGAGCGCGCCCGCGCCCAGGGTGGTCCCTCCTGCCGCCTCACGCACCAGGGGCTGGCCCCACGCCAGCCGGTCATCCGCCGGCCCAGAGAGTAAAGTGCACGCATTGCCAAGGTCTCTACCCCCCCCACCCCCAAGACTGCTTCCTGGGAAAACACCCGCTGCCTCAGACCTTGCACGAGGGAACCAACGTGACCACTCCTCGTGCGAGGCACCCATCCTGATTCTTGCCCCCACCTTTCCCTTGAGGGGGCCTGTCCGGCAGAGGAGCTGAGCACTGCCAGGACCTGATCAAGCCAAACAGGAATTCTACAATTCACACCCGCCGCACGCTGGGGCGAGAAGGGGGGGGCGCGCGCCAGGGGCTTGCCTTTCCCACTCACCCCCAGCCACATGAGATTATGGGAGAAGGGAGTGGGGGTGCTACTGCGGGCGGTGGGGGGGGGGAGTCTCTCCTCTCCATCCGCCCCCCCTGCCCCTCCACCCCGGGTCTCTCTCTCTCCTGTAGCCGAGAGTCCGTCTCATCCGAGGGGCCGGGCGCCGGAGAGCCCACCCGGAAGGACACTGAACCCCAGAGGGGTTCGCAGGCGGGCCCCCACGACTGGGTGCTGCTGGGCTGGGGTGTCCTCCGCCAGCCAGCCTGGGAGCCGGGTGGGGTGGGGTGGGGGGGGGACAGGTGGGAGCCTGAGGGGAGCCTCCAGGAAGCACCAAGGGCAGGAAAGCCCCACTGGTGTTGGGGTCAGGGTCAGCTGCCAGCCCTGGGCCAGAGGAAGGGTCGCCCTGGAGGGAAGGAAAGCATTATTGCAGGGCACCCCGGGCGGAGGAGAGCGCCTGTCCCTCTAGGAAGCATCTCCCCCCCCCCCCTTTTGCAGGCGGGCACACAAAGCACCACAGAAGCTGCCCTCGGGGACGCCCCCCCCTTTCTGTTGTAGAAGCACCATTGTGAAAGTCAGTTGTACAGTAGTAACAGTACCTTTTATATATAGACATATCTTTCTCTCACACATATATAAACTGTAAACAAGAGGTCAGAGCGGCTGTAGGAGGTGGGCTTTTATCACGGTCTCCTGTGTAGTAGAGGCACCCAAATACTACAGAAAAATGTGTGGCTTGTGGGGGGGGGCAGGAAGGGGCGGGCAGGGCCTGTGCAATCCCAGGCTACGTGCCCTCGCAGAGCGGGGCTGGTAGGCGCGAGGAGGCCCCATCACAAACCCCCTCCCGCCGGGGTTGTGCTCCTAAACTGAGCAGGGGCAAAGCCGCCCCGAGGCTCGCTCAGCTTGGGCCTGGCTGGAGCTCTCTCTGTGGTGGTGGGGCTGGCGGGAAGCCCCCCCCCTTTGCTGGGGCTCAGTCGAGGAGAGGCAGAAACCAAACTAACCAACAACCCCATCCAGAAAGAGCAGGGAATTAAAAAGTTACCAACAGAAAGTGGGAGTGGATGGTTCAATTGGGGGGCGGTCGACTGGGGAGAGGAGGGGTGAAGAAGGCCTGCGTGGCTGGAGCCAGGCACCCACGCGGGGGGCTTGTCCTCGCTCGCTCGCTCGCCCTCCCACCCTCCTTCCCTCCCTCTCACCCACCAGCCACCTCCTCCGTTCTGGTGCCACTTTGCTTCTGTTCCGGGGGGGTGGTTGTGTTTGAGATTCTTCCTCCTCCTCCTCTACTTTGCCAGTTCTGGGAGGGCGTCTCCTTAAACGCAGGCAAAGTACTCCTTCAGCGGGGCAAAGAGGTGGCGGATCACCGGCACACTCCAGGAGCGACCCAGCAGTCTCTGCCTCGCCAGGCGGCTCATGTTGGACACGTCTGTATAATGAACCGGGAAGCCAAACACCCTGTGGGCACAGAAGGGGGAGGGAGGGGGAGGGCCCGTCAGCCTAACACCGGCTCTTGCCCGTTGTCGTGGTCTTGGGGGCCACGTGAGCAGATGACTCACTACGGGACACATGCTGACTGTGGCCTCGCTCACGCACCGCGGCTGGGAGGGGGCAAAGCTGGGGTGCAGGAGCCCAACCCAGCAGGGACTGAGCAGGAGGCCACACGAGAGGCGCCCCTGCGCCTGGCGTCCTTGGTGGGACAGAAGGGAGCAGGACGGGCTGCGACGGGAGGGTCAGAGCAGCGCTGGGTCTGGTCCCGCCGGGGGGGGGAAATGGAAGCCTCTTGGCTGGCGAGGGGTGGAAACATCTTCAGAGGGACCCACGTTGGCCTTGCGGGAGCTGCCCTCAGGATGGCCGGGAGTGCAGAAGTGATGCTCGGGGGGATGCGCTGCTGTGGGCTTGTGGGGAGACCGAGGCCCCCAAGCATAGGGTGCTCGTCTTCCGATGCCCAGGAGCCACAGTGACTGGGCTGTTGGCCACAGCGAATGAATGGGGTGGAAGGAATCCCAGCCGAGGGTCAGGCCGCCATCATCCCACCACAGAGGCCACGGGGAGACCCAAGGGAGGTGACCCCCAGACCCCTTTGGCTGAGGCAGGGCTCAGGGCTGCGCGGGCGGGCGGGCGGGCGGCCCACCTCTCCATCTCGGTGCACCACAGAATGTCTTCCTTCTCGTTCATGAAGACGGGGAAGTGCTGGTCCTTGCCTTGCTTGATGGAGTTGGAGCGCGTGGTGATGGTTCGGACTTTGCTGAACTGCAAGAAGTGAAAAAGCACCAGCCGTTGTAAAAACTCTCCTCCCACCTTCCCCGGGAAGCAGGGTGCGTGTGTGTCGGGTCCTCTTTTCCGGCTAGCTCAAACCCCACCCTGAGCCAGGCTCTCCTCCTTGATGTAGCCTCTCCTGCGAGGACCCCAGGGAGGACAGGCACCTTCCTCTAGGCCAGGCCGCCTATTCTCAGCCCCCCTCTGCTTCTGGCCACGCATGGGACCCTTCCCAGCCACTGCCCCCAGAAGTAGGTGCCCCCACTGATCCAGAGAAAGGCCGGCCTCCTTGGCACCCCTCCTCCCACCCCCCCACCCCCGAGCCCACCACTTGCAAGGCTCACCTTGGCTATCCTGCCATGTTCCAGACACTCCTGCAGTTCCAACTTATCATTCACAGTTGAAGCCAGGGGCCTGGAGAGAAAACCAGGGGTCGGTCAGCCAGTCAGGGACCCAGCAACCCCCCCTCCTAGATGACCATCCACCACTGCTCCCCACCCCACTTTCTCTCTCGGCCTGAGAATGCAGGGAAAAATCCTTCATGCACATTTTCTCCTAATTCTCCAGAATACCCACGGCACATTAAAACAGTGACAAAGAACTTCGTAGCATCGTGGTAACAGTTCCACAAAATGTATTGTAGATAAAAGGACAATGGCCAGATTTCTGTTTTTAAGGCGTGTGGAAGAGGAATCATAGAAGAGGTGTGGGCTGATAGAGGAGACACTGGTGGCCTGCCTGGAAAGCTGACTTGTTTCATTTTTATCCTGCCTTTCCTACGAGACCCATGAACAGTGGCCGCTCCCACCATTCCACTTCTGCGTGAATTGAAGTAAAGCAGTGGGATTCTGGACGGTATATGACTGTTTGTGCTTTGGGGGTGAAGAATTCGATATCCCCCAGTGAATGCACGTAAGAGGAACTGGCAATCCAGTTCATTTTTAATGATTTTGTTTTGCACATTATTTTAAGTATCCAGGGTAATTTGGCTGGGACATTTAGAATAATAAGTTTTAAATTACAAAAATTAATTAATTAAAAGAAAGGCAGGAGAAAGCCATGAAAACTGACCTTTCTCAAGCAAACCCTAAGCCAAACCATATTCGTGCTAGAGGAAGAGGAAATTCTAAACACGGCCAAGCGGACGTTTGTAATGAGATGCTGAAAGGTTGCTAAAGGTTCAGCTGGTGGCTCGGGCACTGGACGGTGCTGCTGACCCACCTGTTCATGCCGGGCAGATTCCCCCAGAAGTACCGGGCTCTGTGAGCGGCGGAGACCTCTTTGGCATCGATCATCACTGGGTTGGACTGGAGGCAGGACAGAGAGCGGCAACGAAAGTCACACGGCCGGAGGGCAACAAGGTTTCTCCCTCTCTGTGCCTGGAGAGCTAAGAGCCCCTTCAGCCCCTCTGAGACCTTCCCCCCCCGCACTCATCCCTGCCCCACTCGCTCCAGCCGCAGACCCAGACCTCCCCTCACTTCATGGTGCGGTTTGCCCTCCACGGCACCTACACTTTACCCTACCCTGAACCCAGCGACAAGAACAAGATTAAAGCCACAAAGAGCCGAGAGCTTTTGGAAATAGACACTTAGTAGGTGGACTTTCAGAAAACGACACCTTCGGAAGCATCCTTTCCGTTGAGCAACAAGTCGTAACCCTCTGCATCCACCCATTTGGGTTCCAAATAAATCCCAGGAGCGTCGGGGGGGGGAGGGGGGTTTCCTGGACCATCCTCCAGCGAAAGGGATGGGGCTCTGCCAGCACGTGGGTGAGCAGAGCAGGAAGCAGGCAGGGCCTGCCTTCCGGCGGGTGGATGGGAAGTGCCCTTGGATTCCGGCCGGCACTGCTCTGCCTCCCACCCTGGCCCTCTCCTAGGGCCACGTTGCCTTCTGCCACGGCCCTTCCCTTGGCATGCAGAAGGTGGCCAGCCCCTTTTCCACCCAGGGCGGGCGGGCTGGCTGGGGGAGGGAGAGCCCTTCACGCCTCACCTCACCTCTAGGAAGCGGGAGATGTCTCGTTTGTCACTGACACCCATGGCGACCACGTTTTCGAAGAGCCAGAAGAAGGGCCGGTCGTCCCCCTCTTTGGGCCGGGCCTCGTGCAGGAGGCGGTAGAACTCGAAGAAAAGCCGCCCGGTCCCCTCTGGGTGAGAGAAGCAAAGAGGAAAGACAGACCGGGGGGGGGGGCTTGCAAACTGGACCCCAGGCACGGGTCTTCACTTTCCTCCTTTGTCCCTCCCCCCCAGGCTACAGAACACTCTGCAGAGACAGTTGGAGAGCCTGGGTGTCTACCTGCTAATTCCTATCCTTTGGAAGGTAGAGGGCCTTCTCCCCTGCGCGGGCCACCTTGCCAAAAGGACACAACCGCGGAGGTCAGATTTGCTCCTTTGGCTAGCAGCTGAACGGGCCTTCCCAGACACCCTCTTTGCCAGCCACCTGGCCGGGTCCTCAAGAGAGTTTGGTCGAGGACCTTGCCGATCTTGTCTCGATCTTAACACTTCCCGTTTCTTGGGTTTACTTTACTAACTGCTTTGGCAATTTGGGATCTTGACGGAGTAAAATAAAGCAAGGCTCCCCGGTAAAACAGGGCTATCTCACAAATGTGCTTGCTTACACCTGAGGGCATCCTCATTATCTTCATCCTCCAGAGCACCACCACCACCACCAGTAATAATACTGGGAAGCATCTCTGTAGGTGTTTTATCTCCGGGCCCTTCTGCTCGCCCTCAGACGCTCTCTTGTCCCACAGGGTGGTTCAAAGGGCGACTGCAGGCAGGACTCTTTTTCCCACCCCAGGGTGGGGGGCGGGGGGGCACCTACCATAGAGGCCCTTCCTGGCTGGGTTGACGATGGAGAGGTCGTTGCAGGGGCTTCCTCCGATCACCAGGTCAAAGGGCCCCCACTCCTGGATCTGTGTGGTGGTGGAGGAGAGGTGGCGGTTAGGCATACAGAGGCTGAGGTGCTTGCGGGGGTGGGGGCCTGGCCGCACCCCAGGGACACAAAGGGAGGAGACACTCCCCCCCCCCCACGTACACCCCGCAGCATTCCACGTACGTGTTTCTGGGTGACATTGCGGACGTCCCCAACATACATGATCTTGCCCTGGTGCCGGACCATCCCGACAGTGATGGAATCCTCGCAGACCTCGGAGGCGATGTACCGATCCACCTGGATGCCCAAATCTTTCAGCACCAGCAGGCCTGGCAGCGGGAGGCAGAGGGAGAGGCCCCGTCACCCGCGCGCCCCTTGCAGAACGATGCGGGGTGAGCTGCCCGGAGGGCGCTCCAGCCCCCTTGAGGCAGCACCAAAACCCAGACTACCACCGCTGTCGCCGCCTGCCACCAGGGGCTGTGAGGGTCTTTTCAGGGGGAGGGGGCTGGGGGGCTCACCTGTAGCAATGCCATCAAAAAGGGAGAGCACCCGGATGGGCTTCCTCTTTTCCGCAGGGACAGGCGGGTAAACCTTCGGGGGGTCCTGACAACACACACACACACACACACAGCAGCAGCAGCATGAGGTGGAGTGGATGGGAGTCAAAGAGGGAGGGAAGGAGGGAGGGAGGGAAGGGAGGCGCCCCCCTCCGGCTGTGGGCTGCTTGGGAAAGGGGCTCGGCCTCAGGGAGGGCAGCCCCGACGGGAAAGGTCACGGCAGGAGGACTCCCGGAAGCTGACGCGGCGCAGCAGAGCGAGGAGCACCTGGGAGCCAGCCTGCCCTTTCTGCCAGCCTCCTGACCGCCGTCCCCAAGGCCAGATGGTGGGGACCCACTCTGACCCCGGCCCCCGGCCCCACAAACGGGACTCACAAACTCCTGGTCGTGGTTGTTGGCGAAGAACATCTGGAGGCGGGAGGGCCAGTCTTCCCGGCGCCGGAGCAGCCCGTAGACCCCTTTGTGGCCACACATGTAGCAGTTCCAGGGGTCTTCCTTGATGGCCGCTTGAGCAGCCCCGGGACCCACCAGCAAGTCCACGCACTCCACGCAGAAGCACCTGCAGGGCGTTGAGGGAGAAACGTGGCCGGGGCTGCAGCTGGAGCCAGAAGGCGCTGCTTTGGCCTCGGCAGCAGGAGACTGGGAGGGGCCCCGGGCCAGACCCCCTCTGGGACCTGCACCCAGCCTCTGGCGGCCGGTCGGAGCAGCTGCAAAGCCTCCCAGAAAAAGGCCCGAGGGGAAGCCTCAGGAGCAGGGCACGTCCTCCCGTTCCCTGGCGAGGGTGGGTTGCCAAACACACTCGGACGACAGCCGTCCCAAGCGTAGGCAGAGAAAAGGGGGCCCTGGGCCCTGCAGGTGGGCCTGCCCTCCTCCCCCCAGGGGCTTCTCCCTTGACCCCAGGGGGGCTACACTCCTCCTTCTCCCTGAAGCCAAGGCAGCGGGCGGGTCTCCTTTTAAAAACGGGCCACCCTCCTAGGCAACAGACAGCCCCGCGGGGCGCCCAGCCCGACCACCTTTGGGCTCACCTGCAGCAGTTGTTGTTGCCGCACATGAGGACTTCTCGCCCCCCACAGCAAATGGTGCAGTAGGACTGGTAGCCGTCATCATCATACTGGTAGGCGCATTCCAAAAAGCAGTTCTGCAAGAGTGGCAGGGTGGGGGCGTGTGAAGGACCTCACTGGCCAGCCCAGCCCAGCCCGGGGGGGTGGGGTGGGCTGTTCTCCCCTCCCTCCCCTCCTCTTGAGACAAGGAGGACAGCCTATTCCCACCTGCCCAAAATGGAACAGGGAGCCAAGCCCCTTCTGAGGCCACATTATTATGAGCCCAAAGCAGAGGCTGGCCCTCCCTCTCCCTGCTCTGGATCTACGGGTATCTCTCCAAGCAGCCCCCCCCATTTGCACCCCCCCTGCCCCGATCCCTCAGGCTGTTCCCTCTGCGTGCAAAGCTCCGGCCCCTTGTGGCCACAGAGACTTCATCCACCCGACCAGTGTGCAGAAGCGGAACAGAAAGAGAACAGGAAATACTTGAAATACATACAGCTGGGGGAACACCGGGCTATGGAGGTGGGGCCGCCCTCCCCCCATAATAATAATAATAATAATAATAATAATAATAATAATAATAATAATAATAATAATAATAATAATAATAAAGGAGTATTGTACGGAAAGAGAGAGAGAGAAAGCGAAGCCTGCTAACAAACGGGGCCCACAGGATTTAAAGCACTCTCTGGGCGGTCTACAATTCAATGATGCGGGCTATGCATTGCCTTCCTTCCCCGAAAGCTAAGTATTCAATTTACCAACCTCAGAAGGATGGAAGGCGGAGTGAGCCTTGAGCCAGCTCCCTGGGATTGAAACCAGGTTGTGAGCAGAGTTTTGGCTGCAGTTTTAACTGCTGTGCCACGAGGCTCAAGGGAAAAAGGAACCACCTTCCCCACGGAAGACAGAAGATGCCCGAAATGCGATGAGAACTGGGGGAAGGGCTAAAATCTCCTGCGGGTTGCAGGCTATCTTGCCCAGGTGGGCTCTGCCTGTTCTGAGGTTCAGCCGTTCTTCCTTGGGGCCATCCCCGGGCAGCCCCTTTGGATCAGCCCAAAGCCGCCAGGTCTCCCGCCCTCTCCCCATCCCGGCTTCTCCCGTCTCCTCCTCCACAGGCACTGCCTTACTTTGCAGTTTTGGCACATTCCCCCGATGAAGAGAGGATGCTCCAGGGTGACGTTGAGGCTTCCGCAGGAGATGCAGATGTCTGGGTGCAGGATGCGGGTCGCGAGGGAGGGAGGGAGAGAAAGGAGAAGTGTGGGCAGGGGGCAAAGGGGAGGGAGGGAGGGAGGGAGGGAAGAAGGAGTGCCGCCTCCTCCCTCCCTCTGCCCTTGACCCCGCCCCGTATCAAAAGCCCTCCCCTCCACGGTGGCTGACCCCTTTCAGCAGGGAGATGGGACTTGAAGACCCCCGGGGGTCCTTTCCAGCCCCAAACAGCGCCCTTACCTTCAATGTTCCGGCATTTCTGTCGAACCTCATAAACAAGCCGCTCTGGGAAGGCAAGACAACACATGAGGCAGGCGGATGATGCCCTGTAAAGCAAGGCAGGCTCCACTGGCCAGCTGTATCCCCCAGGGCGGCCAAGAGCAGCTGGGGTGAAGCCACACCAAGGGACAGAAGGTCTTCAGGAATGGGGCGCCCCCCCCCCGAGAGAGCCACACGCACCGCCTCCCCCTCCCGCCACTCCCCGTTCAGCGGGCGCTGCTGTGTTCTGAGCCCTGGGAACAGCCTTCACCCCCCCCCTTTTCCCACCGATCTCTGCCTCAGGAAGGGAGGTGGCAGCCTCTCCCGCCCCCCCGGCTCCCTCCCCCACCCTCCCAACCCCCCACATCTTCTTGGGTAGCAGGACGATGGACCTGCTAGGGCCCCTCAGTCTACAAAGCACTGCATGCATCTTCACGACGGGAGCTCTTTGGGGGTCCACAGCAGGGGTCCCCAACCTTGGACGACCCAGATGTGTTCTTGGACCGCTGCTCCCAGAAACCCCAGCTGGCCCCAGCTAGTGGTGAAGGCTTCTGGGAGTTGCAGTCCAAGAACACCTCAGCTGGGAACCGCTGGAGGGAGGAGAAGCAGAGCAGGAGGGGTGGGGGTGGGGACACATGGCCCAGCCTTGCAGAAGGCGACAGAAAGCCGCTGGAAAGAGGAGACGGGGGCCCTTCCCCACGGACCCCAAGGGAAAGCTCGCTCCCTTCCCAGGAGGACGGGCAGAGGGGGGGGGGGGCGCAAGGAAGCCTGGCACCTTGCTGCGCGGGGGCTCCTCGACGCCTGGATCTGGCCTCGGCTGGGCTGTCCTGCGAGAGGAGGCCGCGGCCAAGGCCCCTTGTGATCGCAGGCGGGCAGGAAGAGACCAGCCGGCAGGAGCGCCGAGGGTCGGCAACGCACCTCTGTGAGTGGCCAAGGTGGCCACCGTCCTGGAGCTCCTTTGGGCTCCCTTTGGGCTCCCGGAAGAGCAGCTCGGAAGGAGGAAGGGGAACAGGGCCGTGGCCGGCCAGCCAGCCAGGACCCCCACCCCCCACCCCCTTGCCCTGCCCTACCTACCTCGGGTGCGCTCGTCGATGATCTCTTTGACCTTCGGCTTCTCGGCGGTGCTTTTCCGGGGCTTCTTGGCCGGCGGAGGAGGGGCGTAGGCAGCGGCTTCCGGCTCAACCCATATCTCAGTGTAAACCTCCTTGTAGGGGTTGCGCTCCTCTAGGATAGCAGGGAGGAAGGCATTGGTCAGGGAGGGAGGGAGGAATGCCCACCTGCCCGCAATGGTGGCGGTGGGGGGGAAAGAGCCGGGGAAAGACACGAGAGCAGAGAGCGCTTGGGATCCTTGGATCCTCCCCCTTTCGCTGGTGTGCTCTGCGGCACATCTTGGGGCGCTGAGCACCGGGGGGGGGGGCTGCTCTCTGGCAGATTATCCCTGCCCTGGAGAACTTTGTGTCTGATGGCTAGACCCGTCCGCTCTCTCCCGCTGTTGCCAATGCATGCAAGGGCGAGAGGCACCCACCCTCCCAACCCCCGTCGTGCTACTTCTCGCCCCCAGAAAGCGATCCTCCTGGCCGAGCCCCATGCCTCACCTTCGGGTGGCTCCAGGCCTTTTGGGCCAGAGGGCTGGAACCCCCCCAGGGCCCACTCAATCATCTGCTTGTTCTGGATCTCCACCACTTTGGACGTGTCTGTTTCATCATTCTCTGGGCAGGATGGGAAGATCTTGCCCGCTCTGCTGCTGGCCACCTAAAGAAAGGGGTGTATGTGCATGAAAGAGAGAGAGTGGGGGGGGGGGGAGAGAGAGCCACATTCGCTTTGGGGGGACACGTCTTCTTGCTGGGCCCCACCACGGTTATGAGGGAGGTGCCCCCAACCTCCCTGCAGGCACTTTCGTTTCCTCCCTCCCTCCCTCTACATCAGCAAGGGCTGCCCCACCTATAGGAGCAGGGAATCCCTTCCCCACCCCACATCCTTCTGAGGAGGCAGTTTCCTCTCCTATTACGCAGCTGGGCTTGCTGGCACGAGCCGTCTCAAAGTCTTCGCTGGATCTGCCCCTCTCCAGGCGCTGACCGGGGGGGGGGGGCAGCAGCAAAGGCTTGCCAGAAGGCATCTCCCAGGTTCTCCTGGCAGGAGAGTGGAAGACGGCCAGGTGGGAGCCACGGAGCAGCCCTTACCTGGAGCACCTCGTAGATGGCCTTCCGGTACATGGGCTGCTTGTTGTACGTGGCCTGGTGGAAGGCGCTGGAGAAGGAGCTGAGCGGAAGCAGCTTCTCCACACAGACCTAGACCCCCCCACACACAAAAAAAAGGAGAAAGAAAAAGAAATGAAAGATGGCCCTGAGCCCTCTCCTCACAAGGTCTATGAAGCAAAGACTACGGGGCCGGTGAGAGCACCCGAACGGCAGATGAGGCAGCGCTGGCTCAGAAGAACGGGGCACAACACTGGGCACCCACTCCCCACGGCTGCCCCACAGAGGCCACCCAAAGCTCTGGGGTCAGGAGGGGAGCCAACCCGTCCTCCTGCCCTGTTGACCCTGCACCCCCTTCTGCCTTTCACTGACCACAGTCCCTTGGGGGCAGCCCAGGGAGGGCGAAGGTCCCACCGCCTCCCCCCCCCACGGCCCAGGGCCAGCTCAAGCCGTCCGCAGCACAACCTCCGAGGAGGGCAGGACAGCTTTGCCCCAGCCCCTCCTCCTCCTCCTGGGTTTTCCTTTCCAAAGGCTGGTTGTACTTCCCAAAGGAGACCTGTCTTGCTCCGGACCCTGCTCCTTGTGTCGCGATGCCACGTTGGAACTGCCTTCTTACAGCAACCCCAAGAGGGCTTTCCGGGTCAGCGAGAGATGGAAGGAGTGGCTTTACCCGTTTCACAAACACACACACACACACGCACACTCACCCCAGTGAGTTCCCTTTGCCGAGCAGGGCTTTGAACCCTGGTCTCCAGAGTCCTGCTCTACCCACTAGACCAGGGGTCCCCAACCTTTTTAACCCCGCGGACCGGCAGGGAAAGTGGGGCACCCCCACGCTCATGCACTTGCATGAACGAGCGCATGCACTTGTGCAAACAGCAGCATGGCACTCGTGCAGGCACGCATGCAAAAATGGCAGTGTGATGCTTGCGCGGGCATGCATGCACAAACAGGCTGTGCGGGGGTGAGTACGTGCGGGGGGGGCAGGAGGTCTGTGTCTGCGGCCCAGTCTGGCTCAAGCCACGGACCGGCACCGGGCCATGGACCAGGGGTTGGGGACCTCTGCACTAGACAACATTGGGCGTGTCGCTGCGTAATGATACTGGACAAAAATCAAATGTAACAGGTTCTTATTGCCACCGGAAGTTACATTATTTTATTTCTTAGCATAAAGCTGCCAAGATCACTTTTTTGTTACAAAGAGCATCAATGACAAAAGTAAGGTTACTGTTTCCGCGAAGCGGGGAGTCGATGGGGACTTAAAAAAACCAAGCCCCTTCCCAGAGGCTCAGAGATTGCATGGTGTGTGTCAAGTTCTTGAAAGAATCAAGATCTTAGGCACCTGTAAAAATAACTCTGGTTTTGCGCTATCAAGTCAGAACTGATTTACAGCAACCCCAAGAGAGTTTGGCTTTCAAGGTCAGTGAAGGACTGAAGGACTGGTTTCCATAATTCCGACTCCAACCACATGGTTTCCCACAGCTGAGCAGGGATTCGAACCCAGGACTTTTGAGTCCTCATCCGTCACTCTATCCACTACGCACCACATTGAGGATCCACAGTCCTGCTGACATACCGTTAGCCCTTGGTATTGGCGTTGAGCTTGAATGGGGAATACTTCATTTTCTAGTTGTTTATATTTAGAAGCATCAAAAGAGAAAAATACCCTTTAAACAGCTGTAATTGATCAGGGAAAGTGTTTTCTTTGGGGGGGACTACCTATGGGGAAAATATATGATTTTTAAATAAATCTTCATTTTGTTTCATTTTTTGTTCATAATAAAGTGTTTTGGCACCCTTGAGACTAAACAAATATGTTTCAGTGTGAGCTTTTATGGATCATACTCAGCTTCTACAGATGCGCGAAGCACAATCTCCTGGCCACAGATCTGTATAAAGCTTAGATGATGGAGAACTTATTTTGTTCTTGAATTTTTTTTTGTCTCACTTATCTAGTGATTGGACCAGTACTCTGTTTGTATATTTGTAGATGTCTGGTATTTGTATAAGTGAAGATGTCTGTATACAGCGGAACCTCTACTTACGAACTTAATCCATTTTGGAACGGTGGCTGTAAGTTGAAACATCCGTAAGTAGAAGCACCATTTCCCATAGGAATACATTGAAAACTGATTAATCTGTTCCAGCCGAAGAAAAATCACCAAAAAAATAAAAGGAGCACAGCAAGCTCAGTCGGAAGGTGCTCCGTTGCTGAGGCTTTAAGAAAATACCTCAGAAAACAAACACTAGAGCCACCTCCGTTGCTGAGGTTTAAGAGGGGAAAAAACTCCAGAGCCCTGTAGACACACACACACACACACACACACACACACACTCCGAAGCAGAGGCACGAACAACACAGCAGAGAAACACCAGAACCCACCCAGAACAGTTTTTTTAAAAGGAGAAAACAGCAGCTTACCCCCGCTGCAGACACACACCCAGGCTCACTCAGAAGCAGGATCAGGCTCTCCCAAGCCTCCAACTGCGACCACACACCCTATAGCTGACCAAACCCTATATAACTGCAGAAAGAGCTACAGCACAAAGAAGCAGCCTCAGCACCACCTACAGAAAGTTGAATTGCCCGCCTTTTCCCCCTGGCTGTTTCTGTTTGTAAGTGGAAGCTCCGTTCGCAGGTCGGAGCAACATTTTCCGAATGGAGCTGTTCGTAAGTTGGATCATTCGTAGGTAGGGATGTTCATAAGCAGAGGTTCCACTATATTTGATTTTTTTTTTTAAAAAAAGGGGATGGAATAAGAATTGAAAACCGAAAGCGAGTGTGGGAGTGCAAAGCTGACTCTGAGGAGACAGGAGAGCCGAAGACCTCAGCCCAGCCCGGGCTTCTCCGGGTGTCTCTCGGCTGCTTTCCGGAGGGCACCTCGAACTTCTGGAGAATTGCCTCCACCCTTAGGAGAACAGCCGAGCCCCGGAGACTTCTCTCTGGGGCCCTGCTGTTGGTTGGGGGGGGAGCGCAGGAGGAACAGTGTCTTTCTTCTCCAGAGCACTGCCGAGATCCCCGGAGAGCTTCCTGAGGGAGAGGCTGGCCCAGGGCCCGGGCCTCCCCTTTGCAGCTGGCCGGCCGGACTGGCTCTTGGCCTTGCAGGCGCCTGCCTTTTGGGGAAGGGGGGGCACTATACTGCTTCCGCTGCATGGCATTCAACATTTCTGCAGGAAGCTAGCGTAGATCTTAGAAATGCATAAAAACATCTATACAAGTGAGGTTGTGATGAAAGGTTTTTTCCCCCAATGGTGGCTTTGACAGCAAGGAAGCAGCAGCCCCCGCCCCCCGCAGCCAGCCCCCATCAGAGCCCATCCTCTGCCTTGGTCACTCACCACAGAGAACTTCCCGTCGCCAAACCACATGACCCAGCGGGTGCCCTCGGCGGCCCGACTCCGGCCGGTCATCCACCAGGAGACGATGCGGCCCGGCCACCAGGAGAATCCACGCAGCTTCCCCCAGACCAGCTCCCCAATGCCAAAACCCCGGCCGTCCTGCGGTTCGAAAGGGAAGAGACAGGGGGGGTGTCACATGCCAGCCGATGGAGGGCGCAGGGCGATGGGCTCAAGAGCGTGGGGGGGCGCGTGCAAGAACGCTCACAGGGAAGGGGACCACTCGGGCAAGGGGGGGGCGAGAGAAAGGAGAGGCTGTTCATCTTCCTTTTCAGCCCCTGCACTTCAGCTGAGCTAGAAAAGGCATTTCTTCCAGGTCACGAGAAGCACCTTGCCCCTTCCTGTGCTCGATGGTCCCCCTGCGGCTTTGCTTTCTGTCCCAAGGCAGAGGTGGAAGGGCCACCTGCCCAGTTGCCCACCTGCCTGGGAGGCTTCAGCCGCCAACCTCTTGTTTCGGCAACTGGCAGGCTGGATGCGAGGTTTCTCCAAGGGGACCCTTCCGGCTCCTGTCTCTTCAGCTTCTCTTCCGGCTGAGCCCGTCGTGAGCCCTGGGCTGGCCACTGCTCGGGATTCCTGCCCCCTGGGAATCCACGCTTCTTGGGAGTCGCTGCTGGGGAAGGGTAGTTGTGGCACCCATTCATGCCTCATAAAACTACCTTTCCCAGGAAGATGTGCAGCCGCTCCCAGGAAGCACCGAGACTCCCAGCAAGCACCAAGCTGTATCCTTCCTCTTCAAAGCGGAAAGATGTGGAGTGGAGCATGCAGGGCCCTCCCCCTCTTGCCTTTGGTTTTTGTTCCCCCATTCCCAGAATTTTGTGCAGGGGGGGTTCTAGACATCCCAGATCACCCACTACCCCCCTGCCCTTCGGCACGGACTCCCTCCCCTTCTCTTGGCTGGTCTCTCCTCGGAACCGCAGAGATGGGCAGAGCCCTTCGCGACTTGAAACCCTTCTCCTCCTCTGCCCCTCACCCCTGGATCCACCCCTGCACCCTGCACCCGTCCACCCCCACGACCTCTGCTGCCTTTCCAGAGAAGGTGGAAGGGGCTGTGCCACCACCACACAGGCGGAAGAGAATGAGGGGACCCCCGACCCAAGAAGGCTCCCCCCGCCTCAGCTCCTCTAGAAAGGGAAAGCAACGGCCGCCTCCTCCATTACAGGGGCTCCCTGAGTGGGGGGCGGTGGCGGAGGTGCGCTGCCCCAAATTCACCCAGCCACGCCAAGCATGGGGACCTCCTCGCCCAGGTGGCCTTGAGGATGGAGAGCAGAGCAGCTGCCCTGCCCTGCCCAGGAGCCCCACCTCTCCCGAGCTTCTGGGGTGGGAGGGCAGCCCCTCACCTCGTATTCCGGCTCGTCGTCCCCCGACTTGGACATCCCTTTGTCCGCCGCATCAGGCCCCACAGGTTCCGGCGTGGTGGCCACATTGGGGGAGGCGGGGTCGGTGGGCTGCTGCGAGGCCGGGGGGCTGGCCTCTTCTTCCTTCTGGGGCTCACTCCGGGGCGTCTCCTCCACGGCGTTCATCCCCGCAATCACTTTGGCTTTCTTCTCAGCCTGCAGGGACAGCAAGAGAGGGAGAGAGGAGGGTAAGGATTGGGCTGGAGGAGGAGAAGGCCACCCCAAGGCTGCCAACCCAGGCAGCCCCTCCTTCGGGGCAAAAGTCACTCAACTCAGTGAGCCTTACTACGTCTTGAGCAAACATGCCTCCGGGCGGGCTTTCAGCAAACCCATCTGTCTGGCCAGGCCTGTTTGCACCGAAGGCGCTGCTGAGGTCTCTCTCGGGAGGCAGGAGAGTTTTCTTGCTGGAGAGGGAGACCCGGAGGAATGGGAGCAGCCCCTCCCGGCCACTCTCCCCCTTCCGCCAGCCACACGGACCCTAGGAGCCCAGCCTCTTATCTTGTGCACTAGCCATTCAGTCTGTGGCGGCAGCCTCACTCGCTCGCTCACACACAACACAGACACACAGACACCCAGGCCTCTGCAAACGGACACCCGGCTCTCCGTGGTCCCAAACCTCCTGTGTTTTTGCACGGGCGAAAGGCCACGGCCTGTCTCTGGGAAGCAAATCTGCCCCAAGTCAAGGCGCGAGCAAAGACTCACTTCACTTGCGTCCGTTCGCCACCAAGGTTTGCACCCATCGCTTTAGGATGGCGGGCAGAACTGACAGGGCGGTCCTGCGCAGGGCAGCGTTTTCAACTCCCAAGCCAACGTCCAGACTCTGCTGCGCCTGCCCGCCTTCCTCCGAAATCTGAGCGCAACAGCGGCCCGGGATGCCCATCGCAGAGGTGGGGAAAGGGAGCGCTGCTGTCCCCGTATTCTCCTAGGGAGCCCATAAGGGGAGGGAGAAGCAAATCCACCCCTTCCCAGTAGGCCGAACGAAGTCTGCGCGCCCCCAACGGCCGCCCTGGTCCTCCTGGAGGGCTGCTTCTGGGCTGAAGCCAAGGGTGCCAGCGTACACCGCAGGCGCCTCCTCCTTTCCCCGTAGGGGGGGGCGCGGACAGGCGTGGGGGGCGGTGGCGGTGGCCCTCTTGCTCTCTCACCATGGATGCAAAGAACAGGAAGAGCCCTTGCTCTGGGCGCCCCTGATCACCAGAAGGCTCTTCTTGGCCAACTTTCAGGGCCTTCTGGTGCCAGGCGGAGTCTCTCCACGCTGGGGGTCCCTGCTGCTCAGTCTCCTTGCTCAACCTTTGACTGGTTCTTAGGTCTATTCACCGAGCTGAGCTTTTCGGCATTCTGGTCACCCCCACAGAGACTTTTATGACAAGGGACAGAAGGACGTTAAAAAATAAAAGTGGCCAGGACCTTTTAAAGAAAGACAAGAGATTCTCTTTCTCTGTGTATGTGTGCGCGCAAATTTCTCACCAAAATCATAAGTGTGCCCCCCACACTGAATGGCAGCAGGAGGTGCAGGGTAGCAGGGTGTGTGTGTGCACGCACGAGAGAAAGTTAAAAATTTCTACGAAATTCGGAGAAACTCCAGAGCAGCAGGAAACGTGTAGCAGGTCCACCGAATGCAACCCTTTTATGCTGCTCGTCACAGCAACCTTCCCCAAGGTCATCTGCCCGACCTCACCAGCATGGCCACCCTGAGGGAGGCCCTTAAGTCCTCCACATGAAGCAGGGCCTTTTTCGCAGCAACCCCAACCTCCACAGAGCCAACTTCTGGAGGAGCTTCGCTTGGCCCCCTCCCTGCAGCCACTCAGGAAGCGACTGAAGAGGTGGCTTTTCAGGGAGGCCCCTACACACCACTTTGAGCTGACTGCCTTTTGTCCGCTATGCTTTGTTCCACTGTTTTCATGCCATCTGGTTTTATTTACAGTATTTAGTTTTTGTTTTGTCTTAGTTTTATTATTGTAAACAAAGAACCCGACTCCACAAGGCCCGGCGCGGGTGTGTGTGTGGTGGTGGTTGAGAGACGTAGCCCAACACTGTGTGGCTCGGAAAAACTCGACCCGCAAAGCTTGGTGAGCCCGGCGCTGAACGACGGAGAGGCGCCGAGAGGCTTGGTGGAATCTTGGCGTCGAGCAGCTCATTGGAGCCTGGTGTGGTGGTGGGGGGACTGCCCGCTGTTCTGTGGGTGCTTCCAGATGGCGGTGGCAAGGGTGGAGGCCGAGTGAGCTGAGGCGTCGGTGGCGCTGTTGTGACTCATTCAATATGTCTCCGGAACGTTTGCTTGGAGAGTTCTGCCATTCCATCATCGACAAGAGCCGCCGAGACCACGCTCCCTGGCCTCTTCACTGGGTATGCCCAGTGGGGGTTTTTCATCTGACCTCCGGCCGTGGAGGATGGCAAGAGCAGCGCCTTTTTTCTATCAACTCTCCTGCTACCTTTATTCCACCTTTTTTTTTTAATCATCGGGCCATGCTTCGCTTGCAATCACTGCTCCCATAAACTTAATTCTAACAGCCTCCTTGGAAAAGACAAGATCTACAGTCAAATGGCAACGTGACAGGACCTGGTTGTGGGGAGACATCTTGGTTTTATATTCTTTCTTATTTTATGTTTATTTTATTTCATTCTATTTCACTTTACAGTGGTGCCTCGCACAACGAGCGCCCTGTAGAGCAATGAATTCGCTCTACGGGGACGTTTTTTCGATCGCTAATGCGATCGCAGAGCGACGGCCCCAATGGGCGAAAATCGCAGAGCGAAGGTCGGTAAGCGGTTCGCTTACCGACCTTCGCTTTGCAACTCGCCGATCAGCTGTTCCGCGGCTACAAAATGGCCGCTGGAAGCCCCAAAATGGCCACGCGCAGCATTTTCGCACCCTCGTTAAGCGAGGGGAGGCCGCGAAAATGGCTGCCGGCCATAGAGGAACATCGCTGTACGGTGAGTAAATCAGCCGATTGGAACGCATTAAACTAAGTTTAATGCATTCCAATGGCTTTTTTCTTTCCGTACAGCGATGTTTCACACAGCGAGGGTTAATCCGGAACGGATTAACCTCGCTGTGCGAGGCACCACTGTACTCTATTTCTTTTGTCCTCACTCAGCTTTCTTAAACAAACTTATACTCTTACACTTAGAGGTAAGATGGTCAGATGGGCTTTTTTCCTTTCTTTAACTATACGAACTAGCTTACCTCCCCTAAGTTGCAATAATTATTTAAATGGTATTAATGTCTTGCTTGTTTTTGTTGATTCTAATTCAATTTATAGTGTGTAATTTATTTTGCTTATGTTAATTCATTACTCTTAATTATTATGGTGCTGTGGATTAAACCGCAGAAGCCTCTGTGCTGTAAGGTCAGAAGACCTGCAGCTGTAAGATTGAATCCACGCGATGGAGTGAGCTCCCATCGCTTGTCCCAGCTCCCGCCAACCTAGCAGTTCGAAAGCATGCAAGACGCGAGTAGATAAACAGGTACCACCACAGTGGGAACATAATGGCGTTCTGTGTCTAATCGCACTGGAACAAATGCTAGCTCTATGGGTTGGAAATGGAGATGAGCACCGCCCCCTGGAGTCAGACACGCCTGAACAAATTGTCAAGGGGAACCTTTACCTTTCTTATTCTTACCTTAATTGAGTTCTCTGCTACTGTTAGACTGTTTTCTGCTAGGAATGGGGAGGAAGGCCTGCCTACCAGCGAGGGTTCAAGAACATACAGGTGATTATGAGCAGGGGAAGATATGGCGTTGGTAAAGCTCTTAGTCGTTCCAGAAGAACGGTGAACAGATGCCTGAAAGCTGTCCATTGTTCTGGCGCTGTTACCACCTGCCAGGCTCGAGGTAGCCAGCTCAGTCGCCCCTCCACTCTTAACTTTGATTGCCAGGCCTGTAGCCAATAAAGCCCAGCTAATACAGGATCTTATCCTGGAAAAGGATGCAGATCTGGCTTGCATAACCGAGACGTGGATGGGTAGTGAAGGAGGTGTACCCCTGTCTCTGGCTCGTCCCGCTGGTTATGCTGTCCAACATCAGGGTAGACGGGAGGGTCGCGGTGGGGGAGTTGCCATTGTGTTTATAAGGACACTTTTGAGGTTGGCACGCTCTCTGCTGCGGCGATGCCAGGCCTAGAGGCCCTCCACGTGTCGATTGGGCAAGGGATGGTACTGGGATCTTTCTGGTATACCGTGCTCCCCACGATCCAGCCACCTCCCTCCCAGAGCTAACCGACTTCATATCCATGGCTGTTGGGAGCCCGAGACTTTTCTGTACAGGCCGAGACCTATCCGGAATTGGCCACAACAACTGGCCTCCATCTAGCATTTCTTGTGACCAATTTGCAGCATTTTAAAAATCAAAAGTGGAGACAATCCGCCGGGATCTTGCACCCTATTTGAAAACTGTGGATTGAGCTGAGACCTCCAGCGCAGCGCCTTTTCCGTTGAGAATTACTCAGTTTCAACCTGTGCGGTCCACAGAGGTGGACAAGGTCCTTGATCGCTGCTGAGCCACCACCTCCTCCCTTGACCCTTGCCCGGCCGGGCTCATCAAAGCTGCCAGGCCAGTGATAACTGAATGGGCCACTGAAATAATAAATGGGTCTCTTCTTGAGGGCAAGGTTTCTCTTGCGCTTAAGGAAATGCTCATTAGACCCATTAGAAAGATACTGAGCTTGGCGGTGGACAACACTGGCGATTATAGGCCCCTCGCCAATGTTTCTTTCCTAAGCAAGGTGGTTGAGAGGGTGGTGGCCGACCAGCTCCAGGCTCTCTTGGACGAAACCGATGCCCTGGATCCGTTTCAGTCGGGCTTCAGGCTACGGCACGGAAACGGCATTGGTCGCCCTGCTGGATGACCTACTTAGGGAAGCCGACAGGGAGCAAAATGTCCTTGCTCGTCCTCCTTGGTATCTCAGCCCTCTTTGATACCGTCGACCATGTTATCCTCCTGGGGAGGCTCTCTGAGTTGGGGACTGGTGGCCTTGCTCTCATTTGGCTCCAGTCCTTCTTGGAGGGCCGTCCTCAGAGAGTGCAGCTTGGGGAGAAGGCATTGGCCCCGTGGTCCCTCAGTTGTAGGGTTCCACAGGGTTCAATCATCTCCCCAATGCTATTTAACATCTATATGAGGCCATTGGGGGGGGGTGTCATCCGGGGATGTGGAGCTTCGTGTCACCAATATGCTGATGACAACCAGCTCTACATCTCCTTTTTTCCGTCTGCACTGGATGCTGTTCCGTCCCTTGGGCACTGCCTGGATAGGAATGGATGCAGTCGAATGGACTTTGGTTGAACCTGGACAAGATGGAGGTCCTTCAGGTGGGGCCCCCTGATGTCAGTGGTTTGAGGGACTCCCTCTCTTTGGGAGGGGGTGACTCTCACCACAAAGAATTCACTTCACAGTCTGGGGGTCCACCTTGACCTGGTGCTTACCATGGGAGACCCAGGTAGCGTCTGTGATTCAGTCTGCCCACTTACATCTTCGGTGGATCGCCCAGCAGCTTCCCTATCTAGACACGGGGGAGCTCACCATGCTGGTCCATGCACTCATAGTCTCAAGAACAGGCTACTGTAATGCTCTCTACGTGGGGCTTCCTTTGAGACTGATACGGAAGCATCAGATGGTCCAGAACATGTAGGCCACGCTATTAACAGGTGTGAAAAGATTTCACCATATTTCCCCCACTTTGGCCGCCTTACACTGGCTATCTATCCACTTCCGCATTGATTTCAGGGTGTTAACCACTACATATAAAGCCATTAACGGTTTAGGACCTCGATACCTGGCAGAGCGCCTGCTTCCGCCCAGTTCTACCCGTATCACCCGCTCCAGTCAGGCTGGGCAGCTGAGGGACCTAATGCCAAGAGAGGCCCGGTGGGGGGGAAAAAAAGAGAAATCGGGCCTTCTCGGCAGTGGCCCTTCGGCTTTGGAACAACTTACCTGCTGAGATCCGCCTGGCTCCCTTGCTGAGGGCCTTCAAGACTAACTGGAAGACACCACTATACAGGCAGGCCTTCCCTACAGCCATCCCTAGCCTATCTCCCCTTTTCTTCTTTTTCTTTTCTATCTTTTTTCCTTCTTCCCCCTTTTTCTTTTTCCTTTCCCATCTTGGATTAATCTGGATTTTATCTTAGTTTATTTTTTATATTATATGTAAACCACCCAGAACAGACCCGTTCTAGATGGGCAGTATATAAATCAAATAAATAAATAAATAAATAAGCCACCCATAATAGCACTTCGGCACTAATGGGGAGCGGTATACAAATCTGAAGAAGTAGAAGAAGATTCAAGGAATTAGTGCTCAGAGCAAATGTCAACTCTGCCAAGGAAGAGTTGAAACTGTGTCACACCTCATCTGTGAATGTCCAAAGATTGCACAAACAGATAACAAAAGTAGACAAAAGATAGCCTGGCAAAATTAGAGCACTGGTCATCATGCAAAAAGGATAACTTGCCAACTTCCCAAAAACCTGCAGGAACATCATGTAGAGAAGGTGTCAGAAAATGAGGAAGTCATGATCTTGTGGGATTCCTGGATCCAAATGGAAAGACACCTTGAACATAACACACCAGGCAGAATGATAACAGAACGAAGAAATGTCCGAATAATTGACATCGCAATTCCAGGGGAGGCCAGAGTTGAAAATAAAGAATTGGAAAAACTAACAAAGTACAGAGACCTGGCCATCGAAACATCTCGCCTCTGGAAGAAACACACTTTCGTGGTCCCCGTAGTCATCTTGAGATTGTTGAAGAACAATCTCAAGAAATTTCATGCAGTATTATAAGTAGTGGCAGTTCTCAGAAATCACACCATCAGAGCTACAAAAAACAGCAATATTAGGAACAGCATACGTACTGTGCCAATATTAAACAGATACTGTACTCAGGTTTGTTTGTTTTTTTGTTAAAACTTGTATCTGCTATATAATACCAGTCAATGCCTGGTGTTTTTTTAACCACCACCACCTGAGGATTTTGATTGTTTTTTGTTGTTATTATTATTATTGGTGGGATGAGGGCAAATGCTGCAAATAGGAAATAACTATCAAATATACCAAGAAACAAACCAGGCCGTGGGGAGGATGCTTGTGCGTCAGGCCCAGGAAACCCCACCGGGTCAGTCATTCTTCCCTTTGCTCTCATTCTCTGTACATGGATGGCCTTTCTCCCCGTTGAGGTTCCAAGGCAACTCCCCACATTCCAAAAAAATAATAAAAGCTAAAAGCAATCATACCAGTATCCTATTAAGACTGCCACATCAAAACAGTTTAGAACAATCTTTAAAGCACAGCAAACAAGTATAAAGGTGTAACAACTTTGCTTTTCAAGCTCAATATAGAAGAGAAAGGTCTACACCTGCTTGTGGAAGGACTGCAAAGAGGAGACCAGCCTGGCCTCCAGTGGCGGGGAGGCCCAAAGGCTCTGAAGCAGCCACGGAGAAGGACCTTTTAAATAACCCTTAAAATTCGCTCTGTTTGAGTGCACGAGAGTTGCCACCTTCTGGCCACAATGGCAGCCACCCTGGAGCGCAGGCCCTCCTCACCACTCTCTCGGTGCCACCAAAGGGAGACCGCAGAGGAAAAGAGCCAGCAGGCACCCTTAGGACCAAGGCTGGCACCTCTCTCTGCCCAGCCTTCTGGGGCACTGTGTTAGCGGGCAAGGAGCCCTGCCTGATTCACCCAGGAACTGCCCGATTCATCCTGAATCACCCAGGGGGCAAAAGAAGGTGCAGAGGCCACCTCGCCAGAGTGACCGCGGTCAGAAACCAGCTGGTCCTGGCTCTGCATCATCCTCTGGAGGACCCCCCCTTTTTTTAATCACCCAGCCTTGGATGGCTGGTTTGCTTCTGGGTTCAACCCAAACCCAGTCCTTGAGTTGTACAGTATCTCCTTCCAAAGGACTGCTCCGTCGGCCGTCTCCGCAACCCTTATGCCAGCCTTATGAACCCGCAAGACCAACACCCCTGGGCGGGCGCGTCCTGTGCCATTTCAGGGCCCGGGACTGGCGACCCAGGAAAAGCCAAAGGAGCTCTTTCTAGGAAAACTGCCGAGCACCGTTGGCGATGCAGTCCCAGCGCGGGGCAAAGCCCTCCCTTTCTCCCCAGCCTTTCGACCAAGCCCACTCGCCCTCCCAGCCCCGTCCACTGCGGTCTCGGAGAGGGCCCTGTGCCTCCTCCCGAGCAGAGCCGTCCAACAGTGGGCAGCCGGATGGCTCAGGAGGTCTACTCCAGCCACGATGAGCGAGCGAGCCTTGGCCGGCTGCTCTGGGGCCGCCTATACGCCTCCTCTCCCCCCTCCCACGAAAGAAGAAGGGGCAGCTGCTGCTTCTTCCCGCCTGCTGTTTTCCTACGGGACATGTTATGCCAGTAAGAGTCAGCGCATTAGATCAACACCTCCTTTTCCAGGCCAAAGGGGTTCAGTTAAATGATCCCTAGCGGCCCAAGCAGGACAGTGTTCCTGGTGTTTTGAGAGGAGGTCACTTCAAGGAAGCCGCCTGGCAGGGTTTCCCCCCCCCTTCAGAGGATGGGGCGGGGGTTTCCTTCCCAGCCAGACTGGCCCAGTCTTTGCATCTCCCCAGGCCGGCCGGATGGTGCTCCCAGTGAGGGAGGCTCACGTCCCACCGAGCCCGCCTGTAGCAAATGGGGGGGGGCCCCCACAGGGAGAGCAGGTGTGGTGCAAGAAGGCCACCGCTCCTCCTCAGGTGCAGGGAGCAACGTTCCCCACGTTGGCGGTGAAGCCACTGTTTGCCGGTTCAGCTGCTCGGCTTTCCAGGGTGGGAAGAAGAGGGAGCCCAATGCCTTCCATCCATGCCCGAGGGAGAGGGTCTGGGCAATCTGGGGGGCAGGGGGGAGTGGCTGGGGAGTGGGTCTCCTCCTCCTCCTCCTCCTCCTCCCCCCCCAGCTGCCCTATAAGCCACCCCACTGCTCTTGGTCGTAAAGCCACCCTAGAGAGGAAGCAAGGACCAGCCCAGGCCAGAGCCAAGGAGGGGGTCCCGGCTGAGAGAGACCACCCAGGACTGGGGGGGGGCTTTTCTCTCTGCAGTCAAAAGCTGGGGCTCGGCTGCAGAGACCGAGGGGCAAAGGAGGGAGTGATAAAGCCCGAGGCAGGCCTGGAGCGCCACAGGCACGCCGTCAGAGAGCCCCCATACCTGCACCACCCAAGCCCCATCGCCTTGGCAGAGGCAGAGAAATGCATGCATCAACAAGGCGCGCACTGGGGGGAGGGGGAAGAGTACGTTTTAAAGACAGCAAGGTGCCTGGAGAAGCTGCTGCTCCCCACAGAGGACGCCCAGGGACCCACCTCTCCCCCCCCCACTGGTGACCTCGGGCTAAACGGCCTTCTGAGACCCCCCCACAGAAGCCTACCCTGCCGCCCCTCTTTGCGGTGTCTCGGCTTTCGCATCCTCCCCTGCTAGCCTTGAAAAACAACGTTTGTCTGCCAGCGGCTCAGGTTGAGGTGGGGGGAGACCCTGAAGCAACCCTGGAGCCCGAGGGGGCTGACGGGCCCCCCAGCCGCTCTCCCGCTCTTGTGCGGGTCACGTCTGCCCTGGGTGACCACAGCTTTTGGCCTACGGCAGCATGGCCGCGGCGGTGGTGGTGGTGGGTGCGTTAGGAGGCGGCACAAAGGGTCCCCTCTGCTTTGGAGAAGCGTTCTAGACCCCCACGTGTGACTCGATGGCCCCCAACGTGGTGCCAAAGAACAACTCGATGGAATGGCGCTCTTGCACAGCAGGCCAGGGCGGGCAGAACGGAGCCCCCCCACCCCCCACCCCCCACGTCAGGCCGGCCAAGGGCCACACGTGTCTCGACACAGAGAGCTTTCCCCCTCCAAGCCAGCGTGGAGTTTGCGGAACTCCCCCCCCCTCCGTGTCCCTTTCACGCCACCGGCAAGTCACAGCAGCAACAGGCCCGCACCGCGAGCTACCGGGTGGTCTCCTGCCACGGGGCCACGAACTGCCATCGCCCCGACTCATCCACAGGAAGCCCATACGGGTTCTGCCTCGTGGGGAGGGCTCTCTTCAAGGTGGGGAGGGCTCTCTTCTTGGGGGCCGCCTTGCTCCCCCACCAGCGACCCCTCCAGGCTGCCCAAAGTGTTCAGTGGCAGGCCTTTTGGAAGCTCCCGATTCCTTTCAACCCCCCATCTTTTCCACTCTGTGGCCCAAACTAGCCCACTTATGGGGTAAGTCAGCGCCACCCAGCGCGCCCATGGCCCGGGGGGGGTGAAGCCCCCACCCGCCAGCCTCTCCTCTTGCCTTCCGTCCTGGGCGCCCCCAGCCAGCCTTCCTCCCCTCTGCACACAGACAGCTGAGCCAGCATCCCAAGGAAGCATTTGGGGCGGGGGCGGGGGCGGGGGGGGGAGGCCGAAGGGAGGGGGAGGGGCTGTGCCTGTTTCTGGCATGAAAGTGCATTAAAAGAGCCTGAAAGCAAACCATCCCCACCGCCTACGATTTAAGACGTGCCCCTCGGCTGCGGTGTCTGATGCCAAAGAGTTGGCCGAATAAAATCTGCCAGCCTTCAAGGTGTCACAGGACTCTTCACGGTTCTGTGGATTTCAGAGATTGGGGGGGGGGGGGAGAAGAGCGACACAGTCTAGGCCCCTGTGACCTGGTGGAGAAAGGTGTATGTGGGGGGAGAGAGAGAGAGAGAGCAAGGGGGCAAAGAGCCCTTGCCAGGCTGGTTCACTCAGGCCAAAGCACAGGGCAGGATTGGGGCCAGGAGAGAGGCTGGGGGCGAGACTGGCAGCTTAGGGGGTGGCCTTCGAGGAAGGGGGGGTAAGGGGAGGGGGAGAGAGCAGCAGCACCTCCCCCCCCCCATTGAGGCAAGGAGTGGGCAAAGGGTCTTGCAGGTTGCCAGGGCAACCTGGTTAAGAGGGCTGGCACCAGCCCCCCCCCACTGTATGGGAATAGGGCTGTAACTTCCAAGGACCAAAGGCGCTCCCCCCCCCCCCCGTTTAAACCTCAAGGCCTGCCTTGGGCTCCCAGCCACCTTTCCTGGCCTGCCTCTGCAAAGCGCCCCCCCCCCCAAAGCTGGCTCTGCCAGGGAAAAGGAGCAGCCCCTGGCCTTGGCGCGGGGGGGGGGGGGCTGCAAAACACTCTGCAAAGGTGGAGGGGCCTGGAGCCTGACTCCCCCCCCCAACATGGGGTTCACGGCTGAGCACTACTGGCGGCAGTTACTGCATGCACCCACCCCTGGGTGGGGGGGCTGGGAAGCTTTTCTCTGCCCCTTCCCCTCTTTCTTCAAGGTAAGCCTGCCAATGGGGCCTCCGCTCGCTGCCGGCTCAGCCTGCTTCCTGCCCGCCCGGGGGGGGGGTTTGCACCACAGCCCCCCCCCCACACACACACACTTCCTCTTCCCCATCGCCTTGGGCTACTTGGGGGGGCGAGCGCCAGGCAGCTCCGCAAAAGCAGCCCCCACCCACCCGATCCTGTGCGAAGAGGACCCAGGCGGGTCGAGGGGATCCTCCGGGCCCCCCCGCCCCTCAACCCGGGGGGGGCGCAGGACTGGCCGTAGGGGATTGGAGGAGGGGGGGGTCCCAAAATGGGGGAGGAGCCCCCCTCCCCACACCCGGCGAGGCCGGAGGGTCGGAAGGCGCCCCACCCCCTCCCCCACGGCGGGACTCCTCGCGGGGGGGGGAGCGGGCGGGCGGGCGAAGGAAGGAAAAGCCCTCCCCCTCCCCTCCCCCTCCCCCTCCCGCCACCGCCGAACTTGCCGGCGAGAAGAAAACTTTTTGGTGCGACGCGGAGGGGCTGCCGGGCGCCCCCCTCCCTCCCTCCCTCCCCGGGAGTCCCCCCTTTGCAAGGGACGGGGGGTGTCCCTTGCAAAGCGAACCCCCCCACGAGGCGCCCCCTCCCCTCGGGCCCGCGCCATGAGGCCGTCCGTCCGGCCAGCCAGGCGCCCACCCCCTTCCTCCCCCGCACCGAGCAGCAGCGCGCGCCCTCTCGGGGATCGGGGCCTTGGGGGGGGCGGCGGCGGCGGCGGCGGGGGCAGTGTGGCCATCCCTCCTCTCCTCCCCCCTCTCCCTCCCCCCTCTCCCCGGCAGACCCTCCGCGTACCTGCTCGCATGTCCCGCCGCCGCCACCGCCGCCGCGCTCCTGCCCAGGGCCTGCGGGGGGGGGGGGAGGGAGCGAGGGAGGGGGCACGCGCGCGGGGGGAGGGGGGCCCGGGCGGGCGAGGTGGGAGGGGGCCGCGCCGCCAAGGTTCTTTGTCTGGGAAACTCCGGGCCACGTGACGCCGGGCCCTGCTCCTGGTTGGCGGAGATGGCAAGGGGGGGGAGCAAGGTGACGGCGGGGGGGGGGGGTCCTGCAGAAGTGGTCGTGGGGGGGCGCGGGAGCGCGGATCCGGGCCCCTGCGCCGCTGCCCCCACCTCACCCCCCCCACGGCGCACGTGGAGAGGGGGCAAACGCCCCTCCCGCCATTGCGAGCAGCCGGACCCGCCCCCCCAGCAGAGAAACCCCCCCCGGCCTCCCCTCCCCTCCCCCTCCCCCTCTTGGCTCGTCTTGGGGGGACTCCCTCTGTTGGGGAGGGGGCAGCTCCGGAAAGCGATGCATGTTCCCCCCCCCCTCGAGCCACAGGCACGGATCGGGGCCGCCAGGCAAAATCCGGGAGCGGGGAGGCGAGGTCTCTCTCTCTCTCTCTCTGCCCCCCCCGCCCCGAGCAAGGAAGTGGGAGGGAAGCAGCCCCACCTCCTCCCCCCCCCCGCCGGCTACTTTGGGGCACCCCCTCCTAACATGCTGCAGCTGGAGGGTGGGCGCCTCGGCCGCCCCCCCCCAACTGCAGAGAGCCCGGCTGGACGGCGGCGGCCTGGGTCCCGCCCCCCTCTCCCCGTTGCAAGACCGCGGTGGGGCAGGGACCTTGGCCAGAAGGGGGCCAGGAGACCAGCCGGGGGCGGGGACCCCTTGGTCCAGACTGGGGGGGGGGGGCGGCGAAGGAGAAGGGCGACCCACCTGGACGGGGCGAGGGAGAGGGGTGGGGGCTGCCCCCTTCGAACACCCACCTGCTGGCCGGGCTACCCCTGGGGGGGAGAGGCACGGGTCACCTCTGCCCCCGCCCCCCCCCCGCCGTGGACTGCATGTCCCATCATCCCTTACTAGTGGCTCTGCTGGCCAAGGCGGACACGGCCCAGTCCGAGCTTGGGGCCCCGGACAGTCTTCGACTACAACTCCCAGAAGCCTTCGCCTCAAGAGCGACGGGAGCCTCGAGGCTGGGAAGTTCTGGGCGGCGGAGGGGGGGGCTGGGGGGGGGCTCGCCCAGGCCGGCAGGAAAAGAGGAGCCGAGCCGAGACGTGAGAGGGATTGACTCCCTAACTCAAAGGGACCCACAGGCCGGGGTTGGCCAGGGCTGTTGAAGGCGGGGGGGGCCTTTGGACGCAACCCTCCTCCCCCCCCAGTCATGGAGTCGCAACGACCTCGGACGGAACCTACGAACAAGGCGGCGTCTCACCTCCCACCCCCTGCAGAAAAGCAAAGCCACAAAGTCCACCAGCAATGAGGGGGCCCCAACCCCTCCCCCCCCAGGAGACCATTTCTCTCGGGACTGCCCTCTAGATCAGGGCCCTCCTGGTGGGGAGGGGGGGAGAGAATGTGACCACTCCAGCCCCCTTTTCCATAGGACACCTCCAACCCCCCCACCCCCACCCCACCCCCGAAGCCACGTCCCAGGAAGCAGGAGCAGGAGGTGGGAAAGGCAAGGCGAGCCTCCCTCGGTGGCCCTTCTCCAGCCCTGTCCGGGTCCCCATTTTCCCGGGAACCTCTGGCACTCCCGGGAAAGGGGCTCCTCTTCGCAGGAGGCCTGCTCGGGGGCGGGGGGGGGGCGGGAGAGGCTGCGGGGGGGGCAAGACTTTCTCTGCTCCTCGGTGCAATTTCTGCCCGTGGAGAGTCCTCCCTTGAGACCGGCTCTGCATCTTCTTTTATGCACTCCTCCAGCCCACTAGTCCTCTGTCCCCCCCCAACACACACACACACACACACACACTTTCCTCCCCTCTTGACTCACCAGCAGGTGCCCCCCCTTCCCCCACACTCAGTCACACCACGCAAGCCAGGCCACGCCAGGTGCCCCAAACAGATGACCGGTCCTCTGCAGAAGGACCGGCAGGGCAAAAAAGCTCCAGGTGAGACCTCCCCCCACACACAAGCCAAGCGAGCTGCACGCTGCGGAAACTGGTACGAGACGTGCAACCACTGTCTTCTGATACGTGAAAGGCTGGGGTGACGCGACAAGAGGGAGCAAGGTGGTCTTCTGTGGGCCAGCACCCTCTTGGGAGGTCTCTTCCCCCCCCCCCCCCGGATCCGTGGGCTTCACCTCCAGATTTCCTGCATCAACAGGGGGTTGGAGGAAACCCGAGAATTCCCAGAGGTTGGGCCCCAGACAGTTGTGGACGGCAGCGCCCCCAAACCCTGACCACCAGCCTTCTGGGGAGGGGGTGGCCCGTAAAGCCTGCACACTCCCCTCCCAAGATGGAACCACGGCGTAACCTTCAGGGTAGCTCCCAGCTCTTCGGACTTCCAGGCTCTGGAAGGCTTCCCCACACCCACCCCAGCCAGTCTCATCCCCCCCACACACACCGTGGCCCCCTCCGTGGAGGCCAGCCAGCCGCAGTCTGGGCAGGAACCCTTTCCCCCACCCACACTGGAGCCCCACGTCGTTGGGTCCAGACGAGCAGCTCTTGGGAGAAGGACACGGACCCGCCAGGTAACGCTGGGCAGCCGCTCTCCCCCCCCATTCCCTCCTCCCCTGCTGGCCAGGGCTTTGGGGAGGGGGAACCCAACATCACGAGGGTCACATTGCACTGGGGTGGGGGTGGGGGGGCAGATGTCTCCTCCTGCCCCGGGATGCTCTGCGGAAGAGCAGCTGGGTTCACACGTGCTCGGCTGCCGTTGACGTCAGGGAGGTCTTTCTGGCGCAGTGGGGGGGAGGGGGGGAAGGCCACAGAGGTGGGAGGCGACCCCTCCTGTGTTGCCACAGCTGGGAGTGCCTCTGGCTGGCAGAGGGAACCCCCAGAGCGCCCCCCCTCCCCGGGATCTGCCTTTTCTGGCTACTTTTGCAGAGGAGAGAGAGAGAGAAGGCCTCTCTGCCCAGCAGCTGGCGGTGGGGTGGGGTGGGCACGTGCCCCCTCGAGGCCCCTTCCCCCATCACCTGCGCCGTGCATTCTCCCATGGGGACGGCCTAGTGGCCATTAGCGGCCCTTCCACTGGCTTTGCCTCTCTCTCTCTCTCTCTCTCTCTCTCTCTCTCTCTCTCTCTCTCTCTCACTCTCACACACACACACACACACACACACACACACACACACACACACACACACACAACACACACACACACACACACACACACACAAAAGAACATAGGACAGCTCCCGATGATGGGCTCGAACCCGCGGCTTGGCAGTTCGGCTGCGCAGCGGCTCCGAGAGCATCTTGGCTCTTCCTTGGCCCTCCCTCCCCTGGCGGGCACCCGCTCACTGCCAGCGGGGCCGCTTCCCAGCTCGGAGCAGGCGGCTGGCCGGCCGGCGGGCGGATCTGCTTGGCTTTGGAGTCCTGCCTTGAGCCGGCGGGAGCTGGACTTGATGGCCTTACGGGCCCCTTCCTGCGCCATCACGACAGGGTTCTAGAGAACCAACCAGCCCCCTCTTGCCTGGGACCCCCCCCCTCCTCCTCCTCCTCCTCCTGCTGCCCCACCCTACGGGCGGGCGGTGGCCGGAGCAGGCAGCCATGCCACCCCACGCGCCTCCTCCTCCTCCTCCTGGGCTCAGCTGTGTGCGCGTGTGTGCCCGTGGCAAGAGGCTGCCAGGCAGAGAGGGCTATAAATAGACTGAGCTCAGCCCAGGAAGGGGACCTGTTGCTACGGAGACGCCGCCATGGCGGCAACAGCAGCAGCAGCCGCCGCCGGGGAGAGCAGGCAGAGATTGGGGGGGGGGGCGGAGGGAAAGGGAGGGCGCTGGGGGGCAGGCGGGCATGGGCACCTTGCTGCTGAGCCACCCAGGCCAGGAGAGCACGTGTGGGGCTGGCATCCTGTCCCCTCCCCTTGTTTCCTCGCCCCAAAGGAAGAGCTCTGAGGAGAGGACAGGACTCTCTCTTGTACACACACACGCACACACACACACACAACTGCACAGACAAAAGTGAGAAGGAAGTAAATGCACTGGGGGGGGTTGGCGGCACTTGGGGCCAGGGCTCCTCTCGGCCCTCCTGGGGTTTGGGGGGCCCCACATTCTTGCTGCTGCTGCTGCTGCTGGGGCTGCAGAGCCTCTCGCGAGCGCTCCACCCTTCTGGATTTCCTGCCAGGCCTCCCACCTACACCCCCCCCCAAAAAAAACACCCCACCAAAGCTCCAGGCTGGTCTTTCTCAGCAGCCTCGGGATCCTAGGCAGCCCAAGGGCAAGGAGACTGGGGCGCGGCAGCCCCCCTTGAAGCTGGAGGGAGGGGGGAAGCAGAGGGGGAAGCCAGGAAGCAGCCCCCCACCCTGGGACGGCTCTCTTTTCCAGCTGAAGAACACGCCCCCCCCCACACACACACGTCTGCCGTGGGGCAGCCTCAAGCACAGCGCCCTACCGAATCATTCCGGAGGGCAGACGGGGCCTCCAGAGACAAAGGGGCCCAACCATCCCAAAGCGAGCGTCTGGGTGTGCTAAGTCTTGGGCCGGGGGGGGGGCTCTGCCCCATCCCTGCCTCAAGGTGCTTCCCCCCTGGCTCGCACCCCATCTTTGTCCACCACCCCCCCAGCACCTGGAGATGGGCTCTCCCTCCTTCCAACCCTGGCCTCCACCCCAGAAAGAGGCACACGGCGCATCCCCTTCTGCCTTCAGAACCACACTGCCGCCTACAGCGCGCACACACACACCCCCCGCGCACAGCCCCTTGGCCCCACTTAGGGCTGAGGGCCTCTGGCTGGTCTAGCGCATCATGCCCTCTCCACCACAGCCTCTCGCCTGTGGGGCAAGGCGTGAACCCTAACCGCTTCGTTCCCTCCATGAGAGCAGAAGGCCAGCCAAGGAGGCCGGGAGAAAAGGCCGGGTCAAAGGTCTCCGAGTCGCAGCCCGGTATTGTCTCCTGCAAGCATTTCCCGGGTAAACAAAGCACCAAGAGGAGGTGCGCGTTTGCCCCCTAACCGGAGGCATCTCATTCTTGGACCAATTAACTATTGGATGGTTAAGTGGCTGCCACAGCCTCCCAAATCAAAGACATTTAGGAACAGCAAACACTCAAGGGAGGGGAGGGAGGGGGGGAGGGTGGCAGGGGAAGGAAGTCCTGTAGCCAGAGGGCAAGTTCAAGTGGGCCTGGAGGTGTGACGGCAGGTCAGGGTCAGAAGGGGAGAAGAGCCCAAGGCCTCTCCCTCTGGATCATGGGGGAAGGAGTGGGTCCCCCCCCCCACAGGCTGACACCAAATACAGCATTCCTGGAGAGCCGGAGGGCCACGATCCTCTCCTGCTCCAGCCCCCCTCGTCCCCCAGCCATTCCGTTCGGAGCCAGACGGCTTCCTAACACAGGACAGGGCGGTGGAGCCCCCAGGGTTTGTGTAACCCCTCCCCTGGGTGGGCAGGAGGGTCAGCCCCGGAAGCGGCCGGCCTCTGGGGTGGGACGGGGACAGCCCGGGCACTTTGCCCGTTGCCTCCATGGGCTGCACACTTCACTCCCTGAAGCACAGACGAGCGCGCTGGCCAATCAGGCTGCAATCCACAAAGGTCCACTCTTTCAGGCATCAAAAATAACAACAACAACAAACAAACAACACCCCAGCGCACCTCCCTTGCCAGAGGAAAAAAGCCGCCCCCTCTTCTGTGAGATTACCAGACCAGGCCACACCACGACTCTCAGGGTGTGTTCAGAAGCCACCTGGACCCATGGCCGCCAGAGAGGGGGCGATTCAAATATCCCTGCCCCCCCCCACTCCGGCCCAATGCATGGCCTGCCTCGGATGCTGCCTTCTACGGAGCGAGACCTTTCCCTGTCCCACCCCCCCCACACATACACACACCCCCGGGAGGCCGTGTCCAAGCTTTCCTGCAGCCACAGGGACGCCCTCTCCCTCCGCCCTCCCTGGCATCCCACGCCACCGGGGGGGGGGGGTTCGTGCTGGAGAAGGCTCCTGGGGGGCCCTGTGCAGGCTCCACAGGCAACCCCTTTATTTCCTACAGCTATGAACCCCACCCAGCCTCCCACCACCACCACCCCCCGGCTTCCAAGCACCTGGGGCAGCCACGCGGGTCACACAGGGCGGCAGCAACTGGAAGTAACCCATGGGGGGCAGCCCGTGGGCGGGAAGAGGCCGGCCATTTCCCTCCTCTAACTGGGAGAGGCTCTCCCGCCCCCTGCAAGACCCAAGCCGGCTCCCTCCGGACGGTGCTGGCCTTGAAGGCTGGTGGCTCCCGAAAAAGCACGGCTCCCTTGACTCCCCCAGTTTGGCTAAAAGAAGGAGGCTCAAGCCGTCGTCAGAGCAGGGCCAGGCTTCCTTGGGGGGAACTGCTCGCCTCTTGCAGGCGGCCGCTCCCAGGAAACAGGCTGCTCCCAGGAAGGACGGCCAGCATCCCACCTGTCTTTCTCTGGGCAAGCTCAGTGGCTGAGCTTGGGTCACCCAGGGCTTCTTGGACTGCAGCTCCCAGAAACCCCTGGGGCAGAACAGCTGGCAGTGAAGGATTCTGGGAGCTGCGGTCCTGAAAGTCGGGAACCACGGCAGCAGCACATCCAAGCGAGAGAACCAGCTGCCCCCTGCGGCTTCCCGGTCAGAAGCTTCACTTTCCCTTGCAAGGAACAGAGTCAAGGTTCTAGCCCTCAGGGGGATTGCCTAGAGAGCAGACTTGGAAGTGGGCAGGTACGGTCTGGTGCCCTTTGCTGAAGATGGAAATCCTCCTGCTGCCGCCGCAGCCTCCTTGGATTCCCAGCTGTGAGGGGGTCAGCCAGCCAGCGCCCCCACTCCTTCCCATTTCCAGCAGGAACAATTTTGGGATATCCGGGGCGGGGGGGGGGGGAGGGAGGCAACATGTTGCCCCCCCCTTCTTCTTCTTCTTCTTTTTGTTTAATCCCTGGTTACCTACAGCTCTGGCTCTGCAGCGTTCGGATCTACAACCTGTTGTACAAGGACCATCTGCCCTAACTCTGGTTCGATGGCAACTGGGCATCCATGGAAGCGGGGCTGCCATGGGAGATAAACCCTGTAGGTGTGGGGAGGGGGGGAAGCAGAGGGGTGGGGAGGAGGGGCGGGAAGCCAGCTGGGAGGAAGGGGGCCATGCACCCCACGAAGGGGCCAGCCGCAGCAACTGGCCCCTCTCCCACCCCTGCCATGGTTTCAGAATCACACCGTACAGAAGCCAAGCACAGGTATGGTGGTGGCACCCAAGCGTGCCCGCCGGTGGGCATGAGCAGAGACGACTCTGATGGCAGCAGGCATGGGCACGGCACGGAAGAGTCATGTGAATGCATGTCTGCGTATGCGCGCAGCATCCACACACCAAGCATGCCCGCCTGCCCGCCCACCGGGTATGGACGCCACATGAGAAACAAGCCGCCTCCCCCCCGCCCCACCACCGAAAACCCCAAAGGTGCGCCACGAACCTTGTCCAGCTGGGCTGCCGCTGGGTTATCAGTCTGTGGGAGAAAAGGTAAAGGAGAGGAGGGTGTTAGCAGGCAAACAGCCACGGAAGTCGGCACCTCAGACGCCCTCCGCCACCACGCCCGGGCGCTGCCGGGGAAAGTTGGGGCATGGAAATGGGGAGGGGGGTTTGAGGGGCTCTGCTCTGCTCCAGCCAACTCCTCCAAAGCTGTGCTGGGGGGGGCGTGGGGGGGAGAAGAGAGGGTGACTAGCGCAACTCCACGACCACTCTGCCACGGCCGGCCCAGCAGAGTGGCAGGAGAGGAGACTCCACACCATCAAGAGCATTGTGCGGGACCAGCATGTCGTTCCCCCCCCCCACTTTGTTCCTGCCACCCCTGTGGGCGTGACAGAAATGCCAACAGGAAGGGAGGCTGATGCTCAACAACACACATGCTTTGCCCCCTTTAATGTTGGCCCCATTTTTCTTTGGTAAGTTAGACTTTTAATGATTAACACGATATTTTGCAGTTAGGTTTTTTTTTTTTTTTAAAATATACACACACACCCAAAAGAGAGGGAAATCCAGAGCTTGCAAACGTTGTCTTCTTTGGACCGCTCCTCCCTGGAGGACTTGGTGAGAGGACGCCCCCAGAGATCACATTTCCAAGTTGTTGGCAAAATATCTTAGAAATGACCTACAGATGTTTCCTTTGGGGGGGGGTGTCAGAGTCTCTTAGGTAGGACAAAGCACCATTTTGTGGTGTGACGCTGACGTTAGTCTTTGCTCTCCCTGCAGAAAAGCTCCCATCCTCCTCTCCCCACCCCCACCCTGCTAAGCACTGCAGGATCCCCTTGCTTTATAAGGAGCCTAGGAAAGCAGATCGGAAAAAGGGACCCCAAAGGGTCATCAAGCTGAGCGTCTTGCAGAAGCAGGAAACCCAGATAGCTGCCCGACCTCTAATTAAAACCTCCAAGGAACAGAGACCTCCCCACCTTTCTTTCTCCAGCCCGCTTCACATCCCGTCCAGACGCATCATCCTCTCTTGTCGCTGCCCTCACAGAAGCATCATCATCATCACCACTGCATCCCAGCACCACCGTGAACATTGCCACATTAGGACATAGAAATGTTTTTCTCACCAAGGGAGAAGAAGAGCATTCTCGCACCCTAATTGTACTACAGTGGTCGTTTCCAAATTATGGCGCTACAGGGCTGCAACACAACAGTACAGTCATGAAATATAAATGTCTCTCTGGGCAATGCCACCGCGACTGCATGCCGAAAACTGGGTTTTGGATGCAGGATCCCCACGGGGTAACTTCCCAATTTACCAGTAGATGGCAGGGGCCAAATGGCAGCCGACGGGCGAGGCGCCCAGTGGCCGTCGGGTCACACACCTGGGCCGAGAGACAATATGGCATCTCCTCCGTTTGGTGCAATTAGCCATGGCCGAGTTAGGCACACTTTATGGAAACACCAAAAAGGGCTCTGGCAATTTATTTTTTAATTAACTATGTTATGGTATAATGCAATAGGCTGTGCCTCTTAGTCCTTTGGGAAAAAAAGAAAAGAAAAGAAACCTACACAGGATTGTTTTGGGGTTTGGTTTAGTTTTTTAAGTTATAAAAGCGCAGGACAAGAAGGAAGGGGCAACTGTCTTGTGTGCCAGCCCTGCCAAAAAAAAAAGGGGGGGGGAGACAAAGCATGGCAACCACACAGTAAACCCCGAAGGACAGCCAGTCTGATAGCACTCACAATATCCTATTCAGGTTCAAATCCCTATTCAGACTGAACTTACTGGTGACCTTGGGCTAGTTTCTCTTTGCCTCTCAGCCTGACTACTCTACAGGGTCGTTGTGTGCCTGGAGGGGGAAATGACGTTAACCATGTTCACCAGCTTGGCCTCCCAGGAAGAAAGGAAGTTCATCGACACCAGGCATCAGTGAAGAGTGTGGAAATGCTCTTAAGCCAAGGTTAACCTGGCACAGGATCCCAGACCCTCTCTGATCCTGGCCATCCATTGCCCATTTTCTGGTCTGAACCCCTGGGGGCTCAGAGGAGCTCAGGAGGCAAAGACAACCCCCCCCCCAGCTTGCACGCCTTCTTGGTGGGTGGCTGCATGTGGCCACTTGCTGACCGTACGTACATTCTGTGCGAGGCCAGGAGACTGAGCGAAGAAGGAAACAGCCACAGGCTGCCTGCATAGGTCACCCTCCGTCAGCTCTCTCAAGAAGATTGGGGGGGGGGGTGATGCATGGAGACTACCTGGGTGTCCCCCGCCCTTGAGGAAGGAGCCCCGCTGGCATAGCTGCTTGTTTCCCTTGCCAGAGTCGAACAGCCCAGATGTTCCAGGCCTGCTTGCTTGCTTGCGAGTGGAAGAAGGCTTGGTTATATTTCATACGTCGCATTCTTTACTGCTCGTATTTTAGTTGTATTTTTAATTTCATTGCCCGGGGGGGGGGGGTGTTGGCCGCAAGCCATCTTCATATGGATCTGATTCAAGTGGCAGTATATGAGCATTTAAAATAAATAAACAAGCCAGCCACGTGAATCCAAATGGTGGACTTGGGGGCCGAGAGTGCTGGACAAACGGAAGGACGGAGGGAGGGAGGGAGGGAGGGAGGGAGGGAGGGGGAGGAGAGAGGGACGGCCGGGACACGAAGAGAAGGTCCTGCAAAGGCTTTGTCCCGAGATGCCAGGCTGGGCTTCCGGTTGGCACCACGCCTGCCAAGTGGTGCATCTAGTGCTGCCAGGTGACACACTGGGAGGCAGGATGAGGCCAGCGCTCGGCACAGACCGTAACAGCAGGGGCACCGTGGGGTGGATGTGGATGGGAAGAAAGAGGAGACCAGAAAGGGATGAGGTGAGATGGGATGGGGCGCCAACGGACCACGCGTGGAACCACTCAAGACTGTGGGAAGTCTACCCCTGGCTTCAGATCTTGAGGAAGATGGGCCGCCCCATGAGCACCACCAGAGACTGGCAGGTTCACCGGGAGAGGCTGGCCTGGGGGCACTCGGTAGCCCCCCCCCCACGACCAAGCCCAGCAGCCACACCACTCCCTCCGGCGCACTCCCCTCCCCAAAGCCACGTGAGGCAGCCGAGGAATTCACTCACTCACTCACTCACACATTCGTGTACGTACGTACATATGTAGCCGGACCCCCACCCGTAGCCGTTTCCCAGCATCCTTGCAATTGACAACCGGAGCTCCCTCTCGCCCCCACCAGGAGCGTCCTGACCCCCTCCGACTGAGGATTGCCTTTCCCCCCCAGTCCACTCGCTGCCACCTACACCTTTCGGAAGCAAGCAGGGGAAAGGCTCAAGAGACTCCCTGGGATGGCCCACGATCCTGATTCTGCCCCACCCAGAACCTCTGGGATGGCGCCACACCCACACCCACACCCACACCCACACCCACCTGTAGTAGCCCTGAGAGTCCACCAGCTCTAACTCTTCAACAGAAACTCGTCATAAATAACTCCCCCCCACCTCTTGAGTAGGAAACTTCCTTTTGCTTTGCAGCCCCTCTCCTGACCCAACGATATCAAGCCACACTAAGGAAACTGAAAAGAGTGGGTGATGGGGGTGGTATGAATGATGAAGCGTGGCCCCTGCGCTCCGTGGTCTGGCGGCCAATCTGTCGCACCTTCTGCCGGCCCCCGCCTGGATCCCCAACCCCTGCGCCTCCCCCTCCTGCTCGGCCGACCCGCTCTGCCGGAGGCTGCCTTCACACCTCTGGCCGGTGGTGGTGGTGGTGGTGGGGGAACAGGAAGGGCTTGCTTAGGGCCCCTCTCTTCCCCACCTGGGCAGGCCACCAGGTCTCTTGGGACCGTGGTAAACCCAGGCGTGGCCTGTTCCACCCGGGCACCTGTTTCTAAGACCCCAGGACACGCGGCTCTCGACCCAGCCCACCCAGGAATGGGGCTGGGGACCAACCAGAAGGCTGGCAACCAGCATAACCATGGGGAGGGGTGTGCCAGAACCGCCGGCCCCTCAGCCAATAAGCCAAGCGCTTCTAGGAGGTGGGAGACTCATGAAAGCAGGGGGCCGTTTTGCCCCCTTCCCGGACAGCTGATGTTAAAAGAGGGGGGCCCTAACCCTCTATTTCACGTGCACCCAAGCGACACAGGGAAGGATCCCGAGGACAGCAGAGGGCACTCGGGGGGGGGCAGGGGGCACACTCTCCCCAGGTTCAGCCCTGGCTGGCGGGCATTCCCCGAACAGAAAGCTGGGCCCTCAAGCGCCAGGCATGTCATCGTGACTCCCACCACCCAAACATCCCTACATCCCCCTCTGGCTCCTCTGTGACCAGGCTCCCCGGAGAGCAGCTACCCCCCCAGAACCCGCCCAGCTGTGTGTGACGCCTTACTCTCTGCCACGCCACGTTCTTGCCTTCCAAAGGGCGGCCTGCCGGCCTAGTGACCTTGTTTAGGCTTCTCTCCTTGGCACGGCCAGCGTGACGTCTGCCACAGAACGACGGAAACTAAAATCTGGGGAGGGACAGAGACGGCCTCCCCTCCTCCAAGAATTCAGAAGCACCCGACTCCCTTCTTCTTACACCACCTCTGTGGAAAACCTTGCCCCCCCCCCCCACAAAAGACTACAAACGCCCAGTAAAGGGGAAATGGCCACCCCGTAAGCATTAATCTGCTAACATGGGAACTGTCATGACAATTACGTTCATTTGGCATGAAATATTTTGCCCTCCAGGTATTTTCAAAGGACAACCCCCATGTCCCCAAACCAAAAGCCAGGGAGGGAGGGAGGGAGGGAGGGAGGGAGGAAGGAAGGAAGGAAGGAAGGAAGGAAGGAAGGAAGGAAGGAAGGAAGGAAGGAAGGAAGGAAGGAAGGAAGGAAGGAAGGAAGGAAGGACAGATAGGGAGAAGGAAGGAAGGAAGGAAGGAAGGAAAAGATAAGGAAGGAAGGAAGGAAGGAAGGAAGGAAGGAAGGAAGGAAGGAAGGAAGGAAGGAAGGAAGGAAGGAAGGAAGGAAGGAAGGACAGATAGGGAGAAGGAAGGAAGGAAGGAAGGAAGGAAGGAAGGAAGGAAGGAAGGAAGGAAGGAAGGAAGGAAGGAAGGAAAAGATAAGGAAGGAAGGAAGGGAGGAAGGAAGGAAGGAAAAGATAAGGAAGGAAGGAAGGAAGGAAGGAAGGAAGGAAGGAAAAGATAAGGAAGGAAGGAAGGGAGGAAGGAAGGAAAAGATAAGGAAGGAAGGAAGGAAGGAAGGAAGGAAGGAAGGAAGGAAGGAAAAGATAAGGAAGGAAGGAAGGGAGGAAGGAAGGAAAAGATAAGGAAGGAAGGAAGGAAGGAAGGAAGGAAGGAAGGAAGGAAAAGAAGGTGAAAAGTAGGAAGGAAGGGGCCACTGCCCTCCTCAGACAGCTTCTGCTT